>NW_027043035.1:900000-1001156 GCF_036013475.1 Columba livia
TAAGAAAGAAGTAAGAAAAAGTAAGAAAGAAAGAAGAAAGAAGTAAGAAAGATGTAAGAAAGAAGTAAGAAAGAAGTAAGAAAGAAGTAAGAAAGAAGTAAGAAAGAAGAAAGAAAGAAGTAAGAAAGAAGAAAGAAAGAAGTAAGAAAGAAGAAAGAAAGAAGTAAGAAAGAAGTAAGAAAGAAAGAAGAAAGAAGGAAGAAAGAAGTAAGAAAGAAGTAAGAAAGAAGTAAGAAAGAAGTAAGAAAGAAAGAAGTAAGAAAGAAGAAAGAAAGAAGTAAGAAAGAAGAAAGAAAGAAGTAAGAAAGAAAGAAGTAAGAAAGAAGCACGAAAGATGTAAGAAAGAAAGAAGTAAGAAATAAGTAAGAAAGAAGAAAGCAAGAAAGAATAAAGAAAGAATAAAGAAAGAACAAAAAGGAAGTTAGAAAGAAGTAAGAAAGAAGTTAGAAAGAAGTAAGAAAGACGTTAGAAAGAAGAAAGAAGCAAGAAAGAAGTACGAAAGAAGTAAGAAAGAAGTAAGAAAGAAAGAAGTAAGAAAGAAGAAAGAAAGAATTAAGAAATAAAGAAGAAAGAAAGAAGAAAGAGAGAAGAAAGAAAGAAGTTAGAAAGAAGTAAGAAAGAAGTAAGAAAGAAGTAAGAAAGAAAGAAGTAAGAAAGAAGTACGAAAGAAGTAAGAAAGAAAGAAGTAAGAAAGAAGTAAGAAAGAAGTAAGAAAGAAAGAAGAAAGAAAGAAGAAAGAAAGAATTATAAAAGAAGAAAGAAAGAAGTAAGAAAGATGTAAGAAAGAAGTATAAAAGAAGTAAGAAAGAAGTAAGAAAGAAGTAAGAAAGAAGTAAGAAAGAAGTAAGAAAGAAAGAAGTAAGAAAGAAGTAAGAAAGAAAGAAGAAAGAAAGAAGAAAGAAAGAAGAAAAAAGAAGTAAGAAAGAAGTAAGAAAGAAGTAAGAAAGAAGTAAGAAAGAAGAAAGAAAGAATTAAGAAAGAAGAAAGGAAGAAGTAAGAAAGATGTAAGAAAGAAGTAAGAAAGAAGTACGAAAGAAGTACGAAAGAAGTAAGAAAGAACTAAGAAAGAAGAAAGAAAGAAGTAAGAAAGAAGTTAGAAAGAATTTAGAAATAAGAAAGAAAGAAGAAAGCAAGAAGAAAGAAAGAAAGAAGTAAGAAAGAAGTAAGAAAGAAGTAAGAAAGAAAGGAGAAAGAAAGAAGAAAGAAAGAAGAAAGAGAGAAGAAAGAGAGAAGAAAGAAAGAAGAAAGAAAGAAGTAATAAAGAAGTAAGAAAGAAGTAAGAAAGAAGTAAGAAAGAAAGAAGAAAGAAGTAAGAAAGAAGTCAGAATGAAGTAAGAAAGAAGTAAGAAAGAAGTAAGAAGTAAGAAAGAAGTAAGAAAGAAGTAAGAAGTAAGAAAGAAAGAAGAAAGAGAGAAGAAAGAGAGAAGAAAGAAAGAAGTAAGAAAGAAGAAAGAAAGAAGTAAGAAAGAAGTAAGAAAGAAAGAAGAAAGAATTAAGAAAGAAGTAAGAAAGAAAGAAGAAAGAAAGAAGAAAGAAAAAAGAAAGGAAGAAGAAAGAAAGAAGTTAGAAAGAATTAAGAAGGAGGTAAGAAATAAGTAAGAAAGAAGTTAGAAAGAAGTTAGAAAGAAGAAAGAAAGAAGTAAGAAAGAAGTAAGAAAGAAGAAAGAAAGAAGTAACAAAGAAGTAAGAAAGAAGTACGAAAGAAGTAAGAAAGAAAGAAGTAAGAAAGAAGTAAGAAAGAAGTAAGAAAGAAGTAAGAAAGAAGGAAGAAAGAAGAAAGAAAGAAGTAAGAAAGAAGAAAGAAAGAAGTAAGAAAGAAGTAAGAAAGAAGTACGAATGAAGTAAGAAAGAAAGAAGTAAGAAAGAAGTAAGAAAGAAGTAAGAAAGAATTAAGAAAGAAGTAAGAAAGATGTAAGAAAGAAGTAAGAAAGAAGAAAGAAAGTATTAAGAAAGAAGAAAGAAAGCAGTAAGAAAGAAGTAAGAAAGAAGAAAGAAAGAAAGAAGTAAGTAAGAAGTAAGAAAGAAGTAAGACAGAGAGAAGTAAGAAAGAAGGAAGAAAGAAGTAAGAAAGAAAGAAGAAAGAAGTAAGAAAGAAGTAAGAAAGAAGTAAGAAAGAAGAAGGAAGTAAGAAAGTAGTAAGAAAGAAAGAAGTAAGAAAGAAGTACGAAAGAAGTAAAAAAGAAAGAAGTAAGAAAGAAGTAAGAAAGAAGTAAGAAAGAAAGAAGAAAGAAAGAATAAAGAAAGAAGAAAAAAGAAGATAGAAAGAAGTAAGAAAGAAGTAAGAAAGAATTAAGAAAGAAATAAGAAAGAAGTAAGAAAGAAGTAAGAAAGAAGAAAGAAAGAAGAAAGAAAGAAAGAAGTAAGAAAGAAGAAAGAAAGAAGAAAGAAAGAAGTAAGAAAGAAGAAAGAAGTAAGAAAGAAGAAAGAAAGAATTAAGAAAGAAGAAAGAAAGAAGTAAGAAAGATGTAAGAAAGAAGCAAGAAAGAAGTACGAAAGAAGTAAGAAAGAAGTAAGAAAGAAGTAAGAAAGAAGTAAGAAAGAAGTTAGAAAGAAGTTAGAAAGAATTTAGAAATAAGAAAGAAAGAAGTAAGAAAGATGTAAGAAAGAACTAAGAAAGAAAGAAGAAAGAAAGAAGAAATAAAGAAGAAAGACAGAACAAAGAGAGAAGAAAGAAAGAAGAATGAAAGAAGTAAGAAAGAAGTAAGAAAGAAGTAAGAAAGAAAGAAGAAAGAAGTAAGAAAGAAGTCAGAAAGAAGTAAGAAAGAAGTAAGAAAGAAGTAAGTAAGAAGTAAGAAAGAAGAAGGAAAGAAGTAAGAAAGAAGTAAGAAAGAAAGAAGAAAGAAGTAAGAAAGAAGTACGAAAGAAGTAAGAAAGAAGTTAGAAAGAAGTAAGAAAGAAGTAAGAAAGAAGTAAGAAAGAAAGAATTAAGAAAAAAGTAAGAAAGAAGTAAGAAAGAAAGAAGAAAGCAAGAAGAAAGAAAGAACTTAGAAAGAAGTAAGAAAGAAGTAAGAAAGAATTTAGAAAGAAGTAAGAAAGAAGTAAGAAAGAAGTAAGAAAGAAAGAATTAAGAAAAAAGTAAGAAAGAAGTAAGAAAGAAAGAAGTAAGAAAGAAGAAAGAAAGAAGTAAGAAAGAAAGAAGAAAGCAAGAAGAAAGAAGTAAGAAAGAAAGAAGAAAGAAGTAAGAAAGAAGTACGAAAGAAGTAAGAAAGAAAGAAGTAATAAAAAAGTAAGAAAGAAGTAAGAAAGAAAGAAGTAAGAAAGAAGAAAGAAAGAAGTAAGAAAGAAAGAAGAAAGCAAGAAGAAAGAAAGAACTTATAAAGAAGTAAGAAAGAAGTAAGAAAGAAGTTAGAAGTAAGAAAGAAGTAAGAAAGAAGTAAGAAAGAAGTAAGAAAGAAAGAAGAAAGAAAGAAGAAAGAAAGAAGTAAGAAAGAAGTAAGAAAGAAGTAAGAAAGAAGTAAGAAAGAAAGAAGTAAGAAAGAAGTACGAAAGAAGTAAGAAAGAAGTAAGAAAGAAGTAAGAAAGAAGAAAGAAAGAAGTAAGAAAGAATAAAGAAAGAAGTAAGAAAGAAATAAGAAAGAAGTACGAAAGAAGTAAGAAAGAAAGAAGTAAGAAAGAAGTAAGAAAGAAGTAAGAAAGAAAGAAGAAAGAAAGAGGAAAGAAAGAAAAAAAAAGAAGTTAGAAAGAAGTAAGAAAGAATTAAGAAATAAGTAAGAAAGAAGTAAGAAAGAAGTAAGAAAGAAGAAAGAAAGAAGTAGGAAAGAAAGAAGTAAGAAAGAAGTACGAAAGAAGTAAGAAAGAAAGAAGTAAGAAAGAAGTAAGAAAGAAGTAAGAAAGAAAGAAGAAAGAAAGAAGAAAGAAAGAAGAAAAAAGAAGATAGAAAGAAGTAAGAAAGAAGTAAGAAAGAATTAAGAAAGAAGTAAGAAAGAAGTAAGAAAGAAGAAAGAAAGAAGAAAGAAAGAAAGAAGTAAGAAAGAAGAAAGAAAGAAGAAAGAAAGAAGTAAGAAAGAAGTAAGAAAGAAGTAAGAAAGAAGAAAGAAAGAAGAAAGAAAGAAAGAAGTAAGAAAGAAGAAAGAAAGAAGAAAGAAAGAAGTAAGAAAGAAGTAAGAAAGAAGTAAGAAAGATGTAAGAAAGAAGTAAGAAAGAAGTAAGAAAGAAGTAAGAAAGAAGTAAGAAAGAAAGAAGTAAGAAAGAATTAAGAAAGAAGTAAGAAAGAAGTAAGAAAGAAAGAAGTAAGAAAGAAGTAGGAAAGAAGTAGGAAAGAAGGAAGAAAGAAGTAAGAAATAAGTAAGAAAGAAGTAAGAAAGAAAGAAGTAAGAAAGAAGAATGAAAGAAGAAAGAAAGTAGTAAGAAAGAAGTAAGAAAGAAGAAAGAAGTAAGAAAGAAGAAAGAAAGAATTAAGAAAGAAGAAAGAAAGAAGTAAGAAAGATGTAAGAAAGAAGCAAGAAAGAAGTACGAAAGAAGTAAGAAAGAAGTAAGAAAGAAGTAAGAAAGAAGTAAGAAAGAAGTTAGAAAGAAGTTAGAAAGAATTTAGAAATAAGAAAGAAAGAAGAAAGAAAGAAGAAATAAAGAAGTAAGAGAGAAGAAAGAGAGAAGAAAGAAAGAAGAATGAAAGAAGTAAGAAAGAAGTAAGAAAGAAGTAAGAAAGAAGTAAGAAGGAATGAAGAAAGAAGTAAGAAAGAAGTAAGAAAGAAGTAAGAAAGAAGTAAGAAAGAAAGAGAAAGAAGTAAGAAAGAAGTCAGAAAGAAGTAAGAAAGAAGTAAGAAAGAAGTAAGAAAGAAGTAAGAAAGAAAGAAGTAAGAAAAAAGTAAGAAAGAAGTAAGAAAGAAAGAAGTAAGAAAGAAGAAAGAAAGAAGTAAGAAAGAAAGAAGAAAGCAAGAAGAAAGAAAGAAGAAAGAAAGAAGAAAGAAAGAAGTAAGAAAGAAGTAAGAAAGAAGTAAGAAATAAGTAAGAAAGAAAGAAGTAAGAAAGAAGTACGAAAGAAGTAAGAAAGAAGTAAGAAAGAGGTAAGAAAGAAGAAAGAAAGAAGTAAGAAAGAAGAAAGAAAGAAGTAAGAAAGAAGTAAGAAAGAAGTACGAAAGAAGTAAGAAAGAAAGAAGTACGAAAGAAGTAAGAAAGAAAGAAGAAAGAAGTAAGAAAGAAGTCAGAAAGAAGTAAGAAAGAAGTAAGAAAGAAGTAAGAAAGAAGTAAGAAAGAAAGAAGTAAGAAAGAAGTACGAAAGAAGTAAGAAAGAAAGAAGAAAGAAGTAAGAAAGAAGTCAGAAAGAAGTAAGAAAGAAGTAAGAAAGAAGTAAGAAAGAAGTAAGAAAGAAGAAGGAAAGAAGTAAGAAAGAAGAAAGAAAGAAGGAAGAAAGAAGAAAGAAAGTAAGAAAGAAGTAAGAAAGAAAGAAGAAAGAAGTAAGAAAGAAGTACGAAAGAAGTAAGAAAGAAAGAAGTAAGAAAAAAGTAAGAAAGAAGTAAGAAAGAAAGAAGTAAGAAAGAAGAAAGAAAGAAGTAAGAAAGAAAGAAGAAAGCAAGAAGAAAGAAAGAACTTAGAAAGAACTAAGAAAGAAGTAAGAAAGAAGTTAGAAAGAAGTAAGAAAGAAGTAAGAAAGAAGTAAGAAAGAAGTAAGAAAGAAAGAAGTAAGAAAGAAGAAAGAAAGAAGAAAGAAAGAAGTAAGAAAGAAGTAAGAAAGAAGTAAGAAAGAAGTAAGAAAGAAAGAAGTAAGAAAGAAGTAAGAAAGAAGTTAGAAAGAAGTTAGAAAGAATTTAGAAATAAGAAAGAAAGAAGAAAGCAAGAAGAAAGAAAGAAAGGAGTAAGAAAGATGTAAGAAAGAAGTAAGAAAGAAAGAAGAAAGCAAGAAGAAATAAAGAAGTAAGAGAGAAGAAAGAGAGAAGAAAGAAAGAAGAATGAAAGAAGTAAGAAAGAAGTAAGAAAGAAGTAAGAAAGAAGTAAGAAAGAAAGAGAAAGAAGTAAGAAAGAAGTCAGAAAGAAGTAAGAAAGAAGTAAGAAAGAAGTAAGAAAGAAGAAGGAAAGAAGTAAGAAAGAAGAAAGAAAGAAGTAAGAAAGAAGATAGAAAGAAGTACGAAAGAAGTAAGAAAGAAAGAAGTAAGAAAAAAGTAAGAAAGAAGTAAGAAAGAAAGAAGTAAGAAAGAAGAAAGAAAGAAGTAAGAAAGAAAGAAGAAAGCAAGAAGAAAGAAAGAACTTAGAAAGAACTAAGAAAGAAGTAAGAAAGAAGTAAGAAAGAAAGAAGTAAGAAAGAAGAAAGAAAGAAGAAAGAAAGAAGAAAGAAAGAAGTAAGAAAGAAGTAAGAAAGAAGTAAGAAAGAAGTAAGAAAGAAAGAAGTAAGAAAGAAGTACGAAAGAAGTAAGAAAGAAGTAAGAAAGAGGTAAGAAAGAAGAAAGAAAGAAGTAACAAAGAAGAAAGAAAGAAGTAAGAAAGAAGTAAGAAAGAAGTACGAAAGAAGTAAGAAAGAAAGAAGTAAGAAAGAAGTAAGAAAGAAGTAAGAAAGAAAGAAGAAAGAAAGAGGAAAGAAAGAAAAAAAAAGAAGTTAGAAAGAAGTAAGAAAGAATTAAGAAATAAGTAAGAAAGAAGTAAGAAAGAAGTAAGAAAGAAGAAAGAAAGAAGTAGGAAAGAAAGAATTAAGAAAGATGTAAGAAAGAAGTAAGAAAGAAAGAAGTAAGAAAGAAGTAAGAAAGAAGTAAGAAAGAAAGAAGAAAGAAAGAAGAAAGAAAGAAGAAAAAAGAAGATAGAAAGAAGTAAGAAAGAAGTAAGAAAGAATTAAGAAAGAAGTAAGAAAGAAGTAAGAAAGAAGAAAGAAAGAAGAAAGAAAGAAAGAAGTAAGAAAGAAGAAAGAAAGAAGAAAGAAAGAAGTAAGAAAGAAGTAAGAAAGAAGTAAGAAAGAAGAAAGAAAGAAGAAAGAAAGAAAGAAGTAAGAAAGAAGAAAGAAAGAAGAAAGAAAGAAGTAAGAAAGAAGTAAGAAAGAAGTAAGAAAGATGTAAGAAAGAAGTAAGAAAGAAGTAAGAAAGAAGTAAGAAAGAAGTAAGAAAGAAAGAAGTAAGAAAGAATTAAGAAAGAAGTAAGAAAGAAGTAAGAAAGAAAGAAGTAAGAAAGAAGTAGGAAAGAAGTAGGAAAGAAGGAAGAAAGAAGTAAGAAATAAGTAAGAAAGAAGTAAGAAAGAAAGAAGTAAGAAAGAAGAATGAAAGAAGAAAGAAAGTAGTAAGAAAGAAGTAAGAAAGAAGAAAGAAGTAAGAAAGAAGAAAGAAAGAATTAAGAAAGAAGAAAGAAAGAAGTAAGAAAGATGTAAGAAAGAAGCAAGAAAGAAGTACGAAAGAAGTAAGAAAGAAGTAAGAAATAAGTAAGAAAGAAGTAAGAAAGAAGTTAGAAAGAAGTTAGAAAGAATTTAGAAATAAGAAAGAAAGAAGAAAGAAAGAAGAAATAAAGAAGTAAGAGAGAAGAAAGAGAGAAGAAAGAAAGAAGAATGAAAGAAGTAAGAAAGAAGTAAGAAAGAAGTAAGAAAGAAGTAAGAAGGAATGAAGAAAGAAGTAAGAAAGAAGTAAGAAAGAAGTAAGAAAGAAGTAAGAAAGAAAGAGAAAGAAGTAAGAAAGAAGTCAGAAAGAAGTAAGAAAGAAGTAAGAAAGAAGTAAGAAAGAAGTAAGAAAGAAAGAAGTAAGAAAAAAGTAAGAAAGAAGTAAGAAAGAAAGAAGTAAGAAAGAAGAAAGAAAGAAGTAAGAAAGAAAGAAGAAAGCAAGAAGAAAGAAAGAAGAAAGAAAGAAGAAAGAAAGAAGTAAGAAAGAAGTAAGAAAGAAGTAAGAAATAAGTAAGAAAGAAAGAAGTAAGAAAGAAGTACGAAAGAAGTAAGAAAGAAGTAAGAAAGAGGTAAGAAAGAAGAAAGAAAGAAGTAAGAAAGAAGAAAGAAAGAAGTAAGAAAGAAGTAAGAAAGAAGTACGAAAGAAGTAAGAAAGAAAGAAGTAAGAAAGAAGTAAGAAAGGAAGAAGAAAGAAAGAAGAAAGAAAGAATAAAAAAGAAGTAAGAAAGAAGTAAGAAAGAAATAAGAAAGAAGAATGAAAGAAGAAAGAAGTAAGAAAGAAGTAAGAAAGAATTAAGAAAGAAGTAAGAAAGAAGTAAGAAAGAAGTAAGAAAGAAGAAAGAAAGAAGTAAGAAAGAAGAAAGAAAGAAGAAAGAAAGAAGTAAGAAAGATGTAAGAAAGAAGTAAGAAAGAAGAAAGAAAGTATTAAGAAAGAAGAAAGAAAGAAGTAAGAAAGAAAGAAGTAAGAAAGAAGTACGAAAGAAGAAAGAAAGAAAGAGGTAAGTAAGAAGTAAGAAAGAAGTAAGAAAGAAAGAAGTAAGAAAGAAGAAAGAAGTAAGAAAGAAGAAAGAAAGAAGTAAGAAAGAAGAAAGAAAGAAGTAAGAAAGAAGTAAGAAAGAAGTTAGAAAGAAGTAAGAAAGAAGTAAGAAAGAAGTAAGAAAGAAGTAAGAAAGAAAGAAGAAAGAAAGAAGAAAGAAAGAAGTAAGAAAGAAGTAAGAAAGAAGTAAGAAAGAAGTAAGAAAGAAAGAAGTAAGAAAGAAGTACGAAAGAAGTAAGAAAGAAAGAAGAAAGAAGTAAGAAAGAAGTCAGAAAGAAGTAAGAAAGAAGTAAGAAAGAAGTAAGAAAGAAGTAAGAAAGAAGAAGGAAAGAAGTAAGAAAGAAGAAAGAAAGAAGGAAGAAAGAAGAAAGAAAGTAAGAAAGAAGTAAGAAAGAAAGAAGAAAGAAGTAAGAAAGAAGTACGAAAGAAGTAAGAAAGAAAGAAGTAAGAAAAAAGTAAGAAAGAAGTAAGAAAGAAAGAAGTAAGAAAGAAGAAAGAAAGAAGTAAGAAAGAAAGAAGAAAGCAAGAAGAAAGAAAGAACTTAGAAAGAACTAAGAAAGAAGTAAGAAAGAAGTTAGAAAGAAGTAAGAAAGAAGTAAGAAAGAAGTAAGAAAGAAGTAAGAAAGAAAGAAGTAAGAAAGAAGAAAGAAAGAAGAAAGAAAGAAGTAAGAAAGAAGTAAGAAAGAAGTAAGAAAGAAGTAAGAAAGAAAGAAGTAAGAAAGAAGTAAGAAAGAAGTTAGAAAGAAGTTAGAAAGAATTTAGAAATAAGAAAGAAAGAAGAAAGCAAGAAGAAAGAAAGAAAGGAGTAAGAAAGATGTAAGAAAGAAGTAAGAAAGAAAGAAGAAAGCAAGAAGAAATAAAGAAGTAAGAGAGAAGAAAGAGAGAAGAAAGAAAGAAGAATGAAAGAAGTAAGAAAGAAGTAAGAAAGAAGTAAGAAAGAAGTAAGAAAGAAAGAGAAAGAAGTAAGAAAGAAGTCAGAAAGAAGTAAGAAAGAAGTAAGAAAGAAGTAAGAAAGAAGAAGGAAAGAAGTAAGAAAGAAGAAAGAAAGAAGTAAGAAAGAAGATAGAAAGAAGTACGAAAGAAGTAAGAAAGAAAGAAGTAAGAAAAAAGTAAGAAAGAAGTAAGAAAGAAAGAAGTAAGAAAGAAGAAAGAAAGAAGTAAGAAAGAAAGAAGAAAGCAAGAAGAAAGAAAGAACTTAGAAAGAACTAAGAAAGAAGTAAGAAAGAAGTAAGAAAGAAAGAAGTAAGAAAGAAGAAAGAAAGAAGAAAGAAAGAAGAAAGAAAGAAGTAAGAAAGAAGTAAGAAAGAAGTAAGAAAGAAGTAAGAAAGAAAGAAGTAAGAAAGAAGTACGAAAGAAGTAAGAAAGAAGTAAGAAAGAGGTAAGAAAGAAGAAAGAAAGAAGTAACAAAGAAGAAAGAAAGAAGTAAGAAAGAAGTAAGAAAGAAGTACGAAAGAAGTAAGAAAGAAAGAAGTAAGAAAGAAGTAAGAAAGAAGTAAGAAAGAAAGAAGAAAGAAAGAGGAAAGAAAGAAAAAAAAAGAAGTTAGAAAGAAGTAAGAAAGAAGTAAGAGAGAATTAAGAAAGAAGTAAGAAAGAAGTAAGAAAGAAGTAAGAAAGAATAAAGAAAGAATTAAGAAAGATGTAAGAAAGAAGTAAGAAAGAAGAAAGAAAGTATTAAGAAAGAAGAAAGAAAGAAGTAAGAAAGAAAGAAGTAAGAAAGAAGTACGAAAGAAGAAAGAAAGAAAGAAGTAAGTAAGAAGTAAGAAAGAAGTAAGAAAGAAGAAAGAAAGATGTAAGAAAGAAAGAAGAAAGAAAGAAGAAAGAAAGAAGAAAGAAAGAAGAAAGAGAGAAAAAGAAGAAAGAAAGAAGTAAGAAAGAAGTAAGAAAGAAGTAAGAAAGAAGTAAGAAAGAAGTAAGAAAGAAGTTAGAAAGAAGTTAGAAAGTATTTAGAAATAAGAAAGAAAGAAGAAAGCAAGAAGAAAGAAAGAAAGAAGTAAGAAAGAAGTAAGAAAGAAGAAAGAAAGAAAGAAGAAAGAAAGAAGAAAGAAAGAAGAAAGAGAGAAAAAGAAGAAAGAAAGAAGTAAGAAAGAAGTAAGAAAGAAGTAAGAAAGAAGTAAGAAAGAAGTAAGAAAGAAGTATAGAAAGAATTAAGAAAGAAGTAAGAAAGAAGTAAGAAATCAGTAAGAAAGAAGTAAGAAAGAAAGAAGTAAGAAAGAAATAAGAAAGAAGTAAGAAAGAAAGAAGAAAGAAAGAAGAAAGAAAGAAGTAAGAAAGAAGTAAGAAAGAAGTTAGAAAGAAGTAAGAAAGAAGTAAGAAAGAAGTAAGAAAAAAAGAAGAAAGAAGTAAGAAAGAAGTACGAAAGAAGTAAGAAAGAAGTAAGAAAGAAAGAAGAAAGGAAGAAGTAAGAAAGAAGTAAGAAAGAAGAAAGAAAGAAGTAAGAAAGAAGTAAGAAAGAAGTAAGAAAGAAGTAAGAAAGTAGTTAGAAAGAAGTAGGAAAGAAAGAATTAAGAAAGAAGTAAGAAAGAAGTAAGAAAGAAAGAAGAAAGAAAGAAGAAAGAAGAAAAATGAAATTAGAAAGAAGTAAGAAAGAAGTAAGAAAGAAGAAAGAAAGAAAGAAGAAAGAAAGAAGAAAGAATGAAGTTAGAAAGAAGTAAGAAAGAAGTAAGAAAGAAGTAAGAAAGAAGTAAGAAAGAAGTAAGAAAGAAGTAAGAAAGAAAGAAGAAAGAAAGAAGAAAGAAAGAAGTTAGAAAGAAGTAAGAAAGAAGTAAGAAAGAAGTTAGAAAGAAGTAAGAAAGAAGTAAGAAAGAAAGAAGAAAGAAAGAAGAAAGAAAGAAGTTAGAAAGAAATAAGAAAGAAGTAAGAAAGAAGTTAGAAAGAAGTAAGAAAGAAGTAAGAAAGAAAGAAGAAAGAAAGAAGAAAGAAAGAAGTTAGAAAGAAGTAAGAAAGAAGTAAGAAAGAAGTAAGAAAGAAAGAAGAAAGAAAGAAGAAAGAAAGAAGTTAGAAAGAAGTAAGAAAGAAGTAGGAAAGAAGTAAGAAAGAAAGAAGAAAGAAAGAAGAAAGAAAGAAGTTAGAAAGAAGTAAGAAAGAAGTAAGAAAGAAGTAAGAAAGAAGTAAGAAAGAAGTAAGAAAGAAGTACGAAAGAAGTAAGAAAGAAGTTAGAAAGAAGTAAGAAAGAAGTAAGAAAGAAAGAAGAAAGAAAGAAGAAAGAAAGAAGTTAGAGAGAAGTAAGAAAGAAGTAAGAAAGAAGTAAGAAAGAAGTAAGAAAGAATTAAGAAAGAAAGAAGAAAGAAAGAAGAAAGAAAGAAGTAAGAAAGAAAGAAGAAAGAAAGAAAGAAGAAAGAAAGAAGAAAAATGAAGTTAGAAAGAAGTAAGAAAGAAGTAAGAAAGAAGTAAGAAAGAAGAAAGAAAGAAGAAAGAAGTAAGAAAGAAGTAAGAAAGAAATAAGAAATAAGTAAGAAACAAAGAAGTAAGAAAGAAGTAAGAAAGAAGTAAGAAAGAAAGAAGAAAGAAAGAAGAAAGAAAGAAGTAAGAAAGAAGTAAGCAAGAAGTAAGAAAGAAGAAAGAAAGAAGAAAGAAAGAAGTTAGAAAGAAGTAAGAAAGAAGTAAGAAAGAAGTAAGAAAGTAGTTAGAAAGAAGCAAGAAAGAAGTAAGAAAGAAAGAAGAAAGAAAGAAGAAAAATGAAGTTAGAAAGAAGTAAGAAAGAAGTTAGAAAGAAGTAAGAAAGAAGTAAGAAAGAAGAAAGAAAGAAAGAAGAAAGAAGTAAGAAAGACGTTAGAAAGAAATAAGAAAGAAGTAAGAAAGAAAGAAGTTAGAAATAAGTAAGAAAGAAGTTAGAAAGAAGTAAGAAAGAAGTAAGAAAGAAAGAAGAAAGAAAGAAGAAAGAAAGAAGTTAGAAATAAGTAAGAAAGAAGTAAGAAAGAATTAAGAAAGAAGTAAGAAAGAAGTAAGAAAGAAAGAAGAAAGAAAGAAGAAAGAAAGAATTTAGAAAGAAGTAAGAAAGAAGTTAGAAAGAAGTAAGAAAGAAGTAAGGAAGAAGTAAGAAAGAAGTAAGAAGGAATGAAGAAAGAAGTAAGAAAGAAGTAAAAAAGAAGTAAGAAAGAAGTAAGAAAGAAGTAAGAAAGAAAGAAGAAAGAAGTAAGAAAGAAGTAAGAATGAAGTAAGAAAGAAGTAAGAAAGAAGTAATAAAGAAGAAAGAAAGAAGTAAGAAAGAAGTAAGAAAGAAGTAAGAAAGAAAGAAGAAAGAAGTAAGAAAGAAGTAAGAATGAAGTAAGAAAGAAGTAAGAAAGAAGTAAGAAAGAATTAAGAAAGAACTAAGAATGAAGTAAGAAATAAAGAAGTAAGAAAGAAGTACGAAAGAAGTAAGAAAGAAGTAAGAAAGAAAGAAGTAAGAAAGAAGTAAGAAAGAAGTAAGAAAGAAGTAGGAAAGAAGTTTGAAAGAAGTAAGAAAGAAGAAAGAAAGAAGAAAGAAAGAAGTAAGAAAGAAAGAAGTAAGAAAGAAGAAAGAAAGAAGAAATAAAGAAGTAAGAAAGAAAGAAGAAAGAAGTAAGAAAGAAGTAAGAAAGAAGAAAGAAAGAAGTAAGAAAGAAGTAAGAAAGAAGTAAGAAAGAAGTAAGAAAGAAAGAAGAAAGAAGTAAGAAAGAAGTAAGAAAGAAGTAAGAAAGAAGTAAGAAAGAAGTAAGAATGAAGTAAGAAAGAAAGAAGTAAGAAAGAAGTACGAAAGAAGTAAGAAAGAAGTAAGAAAGAAAGAAGTAAGAAAGAAGTAACAAAGAAGTAAGAAACAAGTAGGAAAGAAGTAGGAAAGAAGTAAGAAAGAAGTAAGAAAGAAGTAAGAAAGAAGTAGGAAAGAAGTAGGAAAGAAGTAAGAAAGAGGTAAGAAATAAGTAAGAAAGAAGTAAGAAAGAAAGAAGTAAGAAAGAAGAAAGAAAGAAGAAAGAAAGAAGTAAGAAAGAGGTAAGAAAGAAGTAAGAAAGAAGAAAGAAAGAATTAAGAAAGAAGAAAGAAAGAGGTAAGAAAGATGTAAGAAAGAAGTAAGAAAGAAGTAAGAAAGAAAGAAGAAAGAAAGAAGGAAGAAAGAAGTTAGAAAGAAGTAAGAAAGAAGTAAGAAAGAAGTTAGAAAGAAGTAAGAAAGAAGTAAGAAAGAAGTAAGAAAGAAGTAAGAAAGAAGTAAGAAAGAAAGAAGAAAGAAAGAAGAAAGAAGGAAGAAAGAAGAAAGAAGTAAGAAATAAGTAAGAAAGAAGTAAGAAAGAAGTAAGAAATAAGAAAGAAAGAAGTAAGAAAGAAGTAAGAAAGAAAGAAGTAAGAAAGAAGTACGAAAGAAGCAAGAAAAAAGTAAGAGAGAAATAAGTAAGAAAGAAGAAAGAAAGAAGTAAGAAAGAAGTAAGAAAGAAGTAAGAAAAAAGTAAGAAAGAAGTAAGAAAGAAGTAAGAAAGAAGTAAGAAAGAAAGAAGAAAGAAGTAAGAAAGAAGTAAGAAAGAAGTAAGAAAGACAGAAGAAAGAAAGAAGAAAGAAAGAAGTTAGAAAGAAGTAAGAAAGAACTTAGAAAGAAGTAAGAAAGAAAGAAGAAAGAAAGAAGAAAGAAGGAAGAAAGAAGAAAGAAGTAAGAAAGAAGTAAGAAAGAAGAAAGAAGAAAGAAAGAAGTAAGAAAGAAGTAAGAAAGAAGAAAGAAAGAATTAAGAAAGAAGAAAGAAAGAAGAAAGATGTAAGAAAGAAGTAAGAAAGTAGTAAGAACGTAGTAAGAAATAAGTAAGAAAGAAAGAAAGAAGTAAGAAAGAAGTAAGAAAGAAGAAAGAAAGAAGAAAGAAGTAAGAAAGAAGTAAGAAAGAAGGAAGAAAGAAGAAAGAAAGAAGAAAGAAAGAAGTAAGAAAGAAGTAAGAAAGAAGAAATAAAGAAGTAAGAAAGAAGAAAGAAAGAAGTAAGAAAGAAGAAAGAAAGAAGAAAGAAGTAAGGAAGAAAAAAGAAAGAAGTAAGAAAGAAGTAAGAAAGAAGTAAGAAAGAAAGAAGTAAGAAAGAAGTGCGAAAGAAGTAAGAAAGAAAGAAGTAAGAAATAAGTAAGAAAGAAAGAAGAAAGAAAGAAGAAAGAAAGAAGAAAGACGGAAGAAAGAAGAAAGAAGTAAGAAAGAATTAAGAAAGAAGTAAGAAAGAAAGAAGAAAGAAAGAAGAAAGAAAGAAGAAAGAAAGAAGTTAGAAAGAAGTAAGAAAGAAGTAAGAAAGAAGTAAGAAAGAAATTAGAAAGAAGTAAGAAAGAAGTAAGAAAGAAGTTAGAAAGAATTAAGAAAGAAGTAGGAAAGAAGTAAGAAAGAAGTAAGAAAGAAGTAAGAAAGAAGAAAGAAAGAATTAAGAAAGAATAAAGAAAGAGGTAAGAAAGATGTTAGAAAGAAGTAAGAAAGAAGTAAGAAAGAAAGAAGAAAGAAGTAAGAAAGAAGTACGAAAGAAGTAAGAAAGAAGTAAGAAAGAAGTAAGAAAGTAAGAAGAAAGAAAGAAGAAAAAAAGAAGAAAGAGAGAAGAAAGAGAGAAGAAAGAAAGAAGTAAGAAAGAAGTAAGAAAGAAGTAAGAAAGAAGTAAGAAAGAAGTAAGAAAGAAAGAAGAAAGAAGTAAGAAAGAAGTCAGAAAGAAGTAAGAAATAAGTAAGAAAGAAAGAAGAAAGAAGTAAGAAAGAATTATGAAAGAAGTAAGAAATAAAGAAGTAAGAAAGAAGTATGAAAGAAGTAAGAAAGAAAGAAGAAAGAAAGAAGAAAGAAATAAGTTAGAAAGAAGTAAGAAAGAAGTAAAAAAGAAGTAAGAAAGAAGTAAGAAAGAATTAAGAAAGAAAGAAGAAAGAAAGAAGAAAGAAGTAAGAAAGAAGTTAGAAAGAAGTAAGAAAGAAGTAAGAAAGAAAGAAGAAAGAAAGAAGAAAGAAGTAAGAAAGAAGTTAGAAAGAAGTAAGAAAGAAGTTAGAATGAAGTAAGAAAGAAGTAAGAAAAAGTAAGAAAGAAGAAAGTAAGAAGTAAGAAAGAAGTAAGAAAGAAGAAAGAAAGAAGTAAGAAAGAAGTAAGAAAGAAGTAAGAAAGAAGTAAGAAAGAAAGAAGAAAGAAGTAAGAAAGAAGTAAGAATGAAGTAAGAAAGAAGTAAGAATGAAGTAAGAAATAAAGAAGTAAGAAAGAAGTACGAAAGAAGTAAGAAAGAAGTAAGAAAGAAAGAAGAAAGAAGTAAGAAAGAAGTAAGAATGAAGTAAGAAAGAAGTAAGAATGAAGTAAGAAATAAAGAAGTAAGAAAGAAGTACGAAAGAAGTAAGAAAGAAGTAAGAAAGAAAGAAGTAAGAAAGAAGTAAGAAAGAAGTAAGAAAGCAGTAGGAAAGAAGTAGGAAAGAAGTTAGAAAGAAGTAAGAAAGAAGTAAGAAAGAAGTAGGAAAGAAGTTTGAAAGAAGTAAGAAAGAAGAAAGAAAGAAGAAAGAAAGAAGTAAGAAAGAAAGAAGTAAGAAAGAAGAAAGAAAGAAGAAATAAAGAAGTAAGAAAGAAAGAAGAAAGAAGTAAGAAAGAAGTAAGAAAGAAGTAAGAAAGAAGTATGAAAGAAGTAAGAAATAAGTAAGAAAAAAGTAAGAAAGAAAGAAGAAAGAAAGAAGAAAGAAAGAAGAAAAAGAAAGTTAGAAAGAAGTAAGAAAGAAGTAAGAAAGAATAAGAAAGAAGTAAGAAAGAAGTAAGAAAGAACTAAGAAAGAAGTAAGAAAGAAGAAAGAAAGAAGTAAGAAAGAAAGAAGTAAGAAAGAAGAAAGAAAGAAGAAAGAAAGAAGTAAGAAAGAAGTAAGAAAGAAGTAAGGAAGAAGAAAGAAATAATTAAGAAAGAAGAAAGAAAGAAGTAAGAAAGATGTAAGAAAGAAAGAAGAAAGGAGTAAGAAAGAAGTGTGAAAGAAGTAAGAAAGAAGTAAGAAATAAAGAAGTAAGAAAGGAGTATGAAAGAAGTAAGAAAGAAAGAAGAAAGAAAGAAGAAAGAAAGAAGAAAGAAATAAGTTAGAAAGAAGTAAGAAAGAAGTAAAAAAGAAGTAAGAAAGAAGTAAGAAAGAATTAAGAAAGAAAGAAGAAAGAAAGAAGAAAGAAGTAAGAAAGAAGTTAGAAAGAAGTAAGAAAGAAGTAAGAAAGAAAGAAGAAAGAAAGAAGAAAGAAGTAAGAAAGAAGTTAGAAAGAAGTAAGAAAGAAGTTAGAATGAAGTAAGAAAGAAGTAAGAAAAAGTAAGAAAGAAGAAAGTAAGAAGTTAGAAAGAAGGAAGAAAGAAAGAAGTAAGAAAGAAGAAAGAAAGAAGTAAGAAAGAAGTAAGAAAGAAGTAAGAAAGAAGTTAGAAAGAATTAAGAAAGAAGTAGGAAAGAAGTAAGAAAGAAGTAAGAAAGATTAAGAAAGAAGAAAGAAAGAATTAAGAAAGAAGAAAGAAAGAAGTAAGAAAGATGTTAGAAAGAAGTAAGAAAGAAGTAAGAAAGAAAGAAGGAAGAAGTAAGAAAGAAGTAAGAAAGAAGTAAGAAAGAAGAAAAAAAGAAAGAAGTAAGAAAGAAGAAAGAAAGAAGAAAGACGGAAGAAAGAAGAAAGAAGTAAGAAAGAATTAAGAAAGAAGTAAGATAGAAAGAAGTAAGAAATAAGTAAGAAAGAAGTAAGAAAGAAAGAAGAAAGAAAGAAGAAAGAAAGAAGAAATACGGAAGAAAGAAGAAAGAAGTAAGAAAGAATTAAGAAAGAAGTAAGAAAGAAAGAAGAAAGAAAGAAGAAAGAAAGAAGAAAGAAAGAAGTTAGAAAGAAGTAAGAAAGAAGTAAGAAAGAAGTAAGAAAGAAATTAGAAAGAAGTAGGAAAGAAGTAAGAAAGAAGTAAGAAAGAAGTAAGAAAGAAGTAAGAAAGAAGTAAGAAAGAAGAAAGAAAGAATTAAGAAAGAAGAAAGAAAGAGGTAAGAAAGATGTTAGAAAGAAGTAAGAAAGAAGTAAGAAAGAAAGAAGAAAAAAGTAAGAAAGAAGTACGAAAGAAGTAAGAAAGAAGTAAGAAAGAAGTAAGAAAGAAGTAAGAAAGAAGAAAGAAAGAAGTTAGAAAGAATTTAGAAATAAGACAGAAAGAAGAAAGCAAGAAGAAAGAGAGAAAGACTTAAGAAAGAACTAAGAAAGAACTAAGAAAGAAGTAAGAAAGTAAGAAGAAAGAAAGAAGAAAGAAAGAAGAAAGAGAGAAGAAAGAGAGAAGAAAGAAAGAAGTAAGAAAGAAGTAAGAAAGAAGTAAGAAAGAAGTAAGAAAGAAGTAAGAAAGAAAGAAGAAAGAAGTAAGAAAGAAGTAAGAATGAAGTAAGAAAGAAGTAAGAAAGAAGTAAGAAAGAAGTAAGAAAGAACTAAGAATGAAGTAAGAAATAAAGAAGTAAGAAAGAAGTACGAAAGAAGTAAGAAAGAAGTAAGAAAGAAAGAAGTAAGAAAGAAGTAAGAAAGAAGTAAGAAAGCAGTAGGAAAGAAGTAGGAAAGAAGTTAGAAAGAAGTAAGAAAGAAGTAAGAAAGAAGTAGGAAAGAAGTTTGAAAGAAGTAAGAAAGAAGAAAGAAAGAAGAAAGAAAGAAGTAAGAAAGAAAGAAGTAAGAAAGAAGAAAGAAAGAAGAAATAAAGAAGTAAGAAAGAAAGAAGAAAGAAGTAAGAAAGAAGTAAGAAAGAAGTAAGAAAGAAGTATGAAAGAAGTAAGAAAGAAGTAAGAAAGAAGTAAGAAAGAAGAAAGAAAGAAGTAAGAAAGAAGTAAGAAAGAAGTAAGAAAGAAAGAAGAAAGAAGTAAGAAAGAAGTAAGAAAGAAGTAAGAAAGAAGTAAGAAAGAAGTAAGAATGAAGTAAGAAAGAAAGAAGTAAGAAAGAAGTACGAAAGAAGTAAGAAAGAAGTAAGAAAGAAAGAAGTAAGAAAGAAGTAACAAAGAAGTAAGAAACAAGTAGGAAAGAAGTAGGAAAGAAGTAAGAAAGAAGTAAGAAAGAAGTAAGAAAGAAGTAGGAAAGAAGTAGGAAAGAAGTAAGAAAGAGGTAAGAAATAAGTAAGAAAGAAGTAAGAAAGAAAGAAGTAAGAAAGAAGAAAGAAAGAAGAAAGAAAGAAGTAAGAAAGAAGTAAGAAAGAAGTAAGAAAGAAGAAAGAAAGAAGTAAGAAAGAAGTAAGAAAGAAGTAAGAAAGAAAGAAGAAAGAAAGAAGAAAGGAGGAAGAAAGAAGAAAGAAGAAAGAAAGAAGAAAGAAAGAAGAAAGAAAGAAGTTAGAAAGAAGTAAGAAAGTAAGAAAGAAGTAAGAAAGTAGTTAGAAAGAAGTAAGAAAGAAGTAAGAAAGAAAGAAGTAAGAAAGAAGTAAGAAAGAAGTAAGAAAGAAACAAGAAAGAAAGAAGAAAGAAAGAAGTTAGAAAGAAGTAAGAAAGAAGTTAGAAAGAAGTAAGAAAGAAGTAAGAAAGAAGTAAGAAATAAGTAAGAAAGAAAGTAGTAAGAAAGAAATAAGAAAGATGTTAGAAAGAAGTTAGAAAGAATTTAGAAATAGGAAAGAAAGAAGAAAGCAAGAAGAAAGAAAGAAAGAAGTAAGAAAGAAGTAAGAAAGTAGTTAGATGAAGTAAGAAAGAAGTAAGAAAGAAAGAAGAAAGAAAGAAGAAAGAAAGAAGTTAGAAAGAAGTAAGAAAGAAGTAATAAAGAAGTAAGAAAGAATTAAGAAATAAGTAAGAAAGAAGTAAGAAAGAGAGAAGTAAGAAAGAAATAAGAAAGAAGTTAGAATGAAGTTAGAAAGAATTTAGAAATAAGAAAGAAAGAAGAAAGCAAGAAGAAAAAAAGAAAGATGTAAGAAAGAAGTAAGAAAGAAGTAAGAAAGAAGAAAGAAAGAAGTAAGAAAGAAGAAAGCAAGAAGAAAAAAGAAGTTAGAAAGAAGTAAAAGAAGTAAGAAAGAATGAAGAAAGAAGTAAGAAAGAAGTAAGGAAGAAGTAAGAAAGAAGTAATAAAGAAGAAAGAAAGAAGTTGGAAAGAAGTAAGAAAGAAGTAAGAAAGAAGTAAGAAAGAAGTTAGAAAGAAGTAAGAAAGAAGTAAGAAAGAAGTTAGAAAGAAGTAAGAAAGAAGTAAGAAAGAAGTAAGAAAGAAGTTAGAAAGAAGTAAGAAAGAAGTAAGAAAGAAGTAAGAAAGAAGTGAGAAAGAAGTAAGAAAGAAAGAAGATAGAAGTAAGAAAGAAGTAAGAAAGAAGTCAGAAAGAAGTAAGAAAGAAGTAAGAAAGAAAGAAGTAAGAAAGAAGTAAGAAAGAAGTACGAAAGAAGTAAGAAAGAAGTATGAAAGAAAGAAGTAAGGAAGAAGTAAGAAAGTAGTAAGAAAGAATAAAGAAAGAAGTAAGAAAGAACTAAGTAAGAAGTAAGAAAGAAGTAAGAAAGAAGTAAGAAAGAAAGAAGAAAGAAAGAAGAAAGAAAGAAGAAAGAAAGAAGTTAGAAAGAAGTAAGAAAGTAAGAAAGAAGTAAGAAAGTAGTTAGAAAGAAGTAAGAAAGAAGTAAGAAAGAAAGAAGTAAGAAAGAAGTAAGAAAGAAGTAAGAAAGAAAGAAGAAAGAAAGAAGAAAGAAAGAAGTTAGAAAGAAGTAAGAAAGAAGTTAGAAAGAAGTAAGAAAGAAGTAAGAAAGAAGAAAGAAAGAAGTAAGAAAGAAGTAAGAAAGAAGTAAGAAAGAAAGAAGAAAGAAAGAAGAAAGAAAGAAGTTAGAAAAAAGTAAGAAAGAAGTAAGAAAGAAGTAAGAAAGAAGTAAGAAAGAAGTAAGAAAGTAGTAAGAAAGAAGTACGAAAGAAGTCAGAAAGAAGTAAGAAAGAAGTAAGAAAGAAGTAAGAAAGAAGAAAGAAAGAAGTAAGAACGAAGTAAGAAAGAAGTAAGAAAGAGGTAAGAAAGAAGTAAGAAAGTAGTTAGAAAGAAGTAAGAAAGAAGTAAGAAAGAAAGAAGAAAGAAAGAAGAAAGAGAGAAGAAAGAATGAAGTTAGAAAGAAGTAAGAAATAAGTAAGAAAGAATTAAGAAAGAAGTAAGAAAGAAGTAAGAAAGAAGTAAGAAAGAAATAAGAAAGAAGTTAGAAAGAAGTTAGAAAGAATTTAGAAATAAGAAAGAAAAAGAAAGCAAGAAGAAAGAAAGAAAGAAGTAAGAAAGAAGTAAGAAAGAAAGAAGAAATAAAGAAGAAAGAAAGACGAAAGAGAGAAGAAAGAAAGAAGAAAGAAAGAAGTAAGGAAGAAGTAAGAAAGAAGTAAGAAAAAAGTAAGAAAGAAGTAAGAAATAAGTAAGAAAGAAGTAAGAAAGAAAGAAGTAAGAAAGAAATAAGAAAGAATTTAGAAAGAAGTTTGAAAGAATTTAGAAATAAGAAAGAAAGAAGAAAGCAAGAAGAAAGAAAGAAAGAAGTAAGAAAGAAGTAAGAAAGAAGTAAGAAAGAAGTAAGGAAGAAGTAAGAAGGCATGAAGAAAGAATTAAGAAAGAAGTAAGAAAGAAGTAAGAAAGAATTAAGAAAGAAAGAAGAAAGAAGTAAGAAAGAAGTAATAAAGAATTAAGAAAGAAAGAAGAAAGAAAGAAGAAAGAAAGAAGTAAGAAAGAAGTAAGGAAGAAGTAAGAAAGAAGTAAGAAGGAATGAAGAAAGAAGTAAGAAAGAAGTAAAAAAGAAGTAAGAAAGAAGTAAGAAAGAAGTAAGAAAGAAGTAAGAAAGAAATAAGAAATAAAGAAGAAAGAAAGAAGAAAGAAAGAAGTTAGAAAGAAGTAAGAAAGAAAGAAGTAAGAAAGAAATAAGAAAGAAGTTAGAAAGAAGTTAGAAAGAATTTAGAAATAAGAAAGAAAGAAGAAAGCAAGAAGAAAGAAAGAAAGAAGTAAGAAAGAAGTAAGAAAGAAGTAAGAAAGAAGTAAGAAAGAAGTAAGAAGGAATGAAGAAAGAAGTAAGAAAAAAGTAAGAAAGAAGTAAGAAAGAAGTGAGAAAGAAGTGCGAAAGATGTTGGGGATTGGCTCAAGGAGCATGGACGTGAGTCCACCAAGCAACTGTACGAGCAGAGCCCATTTTAGTTGACATGATTAGGCCTCAATTAGCATGAGTCTGGTGTAGCATAGTGGAAAAGTACTGAGCGGTTGCTCTCTGGTTCAGCTGAGAATTTAGATAAACAAGCTGGGGAATTATCTCTCGCAGGGTGAGGAGGTTGCATTCCAGAGAAACCACAAGAAGGTTGAGCTCATTATGTATACTATCCAATTAATAGAAGACGAGTAGGCATAATTACTGTATACTATCCAATTAATAGATGACGAGTATGCATAATTATTGTAAGTCTTATATAAACCAGCTTAGTGCATCAATAAAGTTGAAGTATGCTTTATCACTCATATTGAGTCGGCTGCATTTCTTCCTCCGTCCGCTCGGGTCTGGAACTCTGTTGGGATTTCTCTCTGCAATTGGCGCCCGAACCGGGGATCCGAAGCGGCGGATAGAAGCAAAAGGCACCGGGAGAGCAGCGACCGGCGGGCAAGAGCGACCGAACACTGTGCTGCGGTGTGTCGTCTCCGAAGCCTGAACCGACTGAAGTTCGCCAGTGCTGGGCTACAGGAAACAAGGGCTGCAAAAGGTCTCTTAATTTAGCAAGAGGTACCGTACTATAATGATGAATAACGGAGAAATAGACTAAAAATGATGAATAACGGAGAAATAGATAACAGAGAAACGGATTAAAAGTGATAGATAATAGAGAAATGGATTAAAAGTGATAGATAACAGAGAAACGGATTAAAAGTGATAGATAATAGAGAAACGGATTAAAAGTGATAAATAACAGAGAAACGGGTTAAAAGTGATAAATAACAGAGAAACAGATTAAAAGTGATAAATAACGGAGAAACGGATTAAAAGTGATGAATAACGGAGAAACGGGTTAAAATGATGAATAACAGAGAAATGGATTTAGAAGTAGCCCTAGATTTATTACAAAGCTTTTTAGAAAAGCGAGGGGTTAATCATAGTTGCGTTAAACAGCTGGCTGGTCTAGTAGCAACGGGGAAAACTAAGGGGTGTTTTCAGGATCCTGATTTATTGTTTGATGAAGGAGAGTGGAGGAAATTGGGGGATGTGTTGTGGGATATGGTCATAGACGAGGATAAAACAGCTAAGAAACTGATGAAACCGTGGAGGGAAGTAATTAATAATATTAAGCGTTATAAAGTGGAAAAGAATTTAGCCGCGGTAGCTTCACAGAAACTCGGCAAAATGGAGCCTTCCACTCCGCCGATGGAAACGGGCATATCTGCGTTATCAGCGAAGAACCTTAAAAGACTATTAACTTGGTGCAGAGGCAATAGGTATCCTGCTGACCTGTCAGGAGTTTTTCAAATAGAGACTTGGAAAAAGATGGGAACTGTGTTGTGGAAGGCAATTAGTCACCGCGAAAGATATATTCTCGGCCTTGTAACCATCTGGAAACTGATAAATACTACAGTGAAGCAATTAAAACCTGAAAAGACTGTTACGAGCATTAGTGACTCAAAACTTGAACTTTGGGACAGTATAGAGCAGAAATTATGGGATAAAGTCAGCAATGGAGATACAGAAGCTAAATCATTAGTAACTACATGGAAGCTTGAACGGTCTGCTGCTGCCGGAATTTTTGCAGCGTTGCAGCCTGATAAGTATCCTGAAAGTTGCGGTGAAGTTCACCCGGTTTGTGTCTGCGATACCCTCCCTATTCCATCCCCTGCTGTGCTTTCAGCATCCCTGATGGTTCAGCAGTCTGGGGCGGGGGGAGGAACAATGCCAAACGGTTAGCCTCCTGTACCATCATCTAACCCTGGTGAGAACAGCAAGTCCAGAGGATTGGTGTCAGACAACTTACTCAAAAAACCTGTGAAAGCTGAGAATGCTAAAGTCGTAAACAAGTGTACTATCAGTCCTTTTACCAATTTTACCAATCTGCTTTTCCTGCCTTTTAACCCTCTAACTTCCACGAGAGAACAGAAGAAGTCACTGAAAATAGAACTGGACAACAGAACTGTGTGACAGATTAGATCAGCTAACAGCAAGTGAATCTGACAGTCGGCAATGTGGTCATGATAATCGTGACGGGAAAGGGGGTGCTCCTGGGGACTCAGGGTATAAAACTTAGAAGTTAAGGAAGCACTGGTTTTGGAATTGGCAGTAGAGAATGCTAAAGTTTGCTATCAACATGTCATTTGCGAGTTTTACAGTGCATATTATGTGCTGCTGTTTATTGCCTCTCTGAAAGTCAAGCAGCTTGTCAGGAATGTGAGTTAATTGTTTTACTGGTTGTTGTTAGAATTGTTTCTTTGTGGTATAAGTGCACCGTAAAACTTTCTCTCCACTTTTCCCACTCACGCTGCAAGCAGCCCTGTGCTTTTCCGTGGGGTCAGAAATTACTGTTTTCAGGCGTGTTCATAAAAAATCGGTATTGGGAGGTGTTTCAAAACATAGGGAAGCACTTGGAAATATGAGGAAAGAAGATCTTGTAAAATATTGTAATTAATGGTGGCTGCTGTATAAGTTAAATGATTGGGAAAAGTGTCCGGGGAATAGAATCTTGAAGTACAACACCTTATTGCAATTAATGTTGTTTTTAGGGCGAGAAGAGTAAGACAAAATAAATCCCTACAAGAGATCATTAAATCATTTCAGACAGCTGAGAGAGAGTTAACTGATAACACACAGGTCACAGTAAACTTGCCGAAGTCTGCACAATGTTTTCCTTATTAGCCTGTTTTCTTTGTGGGTATCTGTTTAAGCATGTTGCAATTTTGGTAGGTCTTTGTTATATGGTACAGTAAGTTCACAGACTGTTAAATCATGAGAATCGGTTGACTCAAAAGGTGCGTTTTGTGATAGTATAAAAGATCATGAGTAATTTAGTTCCTTACTGCGTGAATGTGATGTTAAGATTTTATGTGTAGTAGCTGTTATATTTTTTTTTCTAGCGTACTAGCTTTATTCCAATATCCAGACTTGCGCAACTCTGTGACAGGCTGTCTCTCATCTCGGTGCACTAAATTTGGCCTTTTTGTATGCACATCAAGTGAAGAATCATGGTTTTAGAATAACAGTTGTAGCACACCAGATGAGACACTATAAAAAAAAGGCCTTGCCCAGTCCAGCTTGCTGCGGGGGGGGCGGATGCCAAATGGGCCTCCAGCGCGCACTGACCCATTTTGTCAGGAGACCCAGAGGTATCTCCACCTGGCTGAGCAGTAAGCGGTTCAAGGTGCAATGCAAAAAATTGAGATATTGTCTTAAATTGGTGTAAGTGTGATCCATCTGCTTATTTGAACTTGGTATATGGTTTTCGTATCTGAGCTCAGTATTTTAGTTTGTATATTCATATTCGGTACCAAAAGAATCTTGTTTGGGGAGATAATTACAATGGGAACCGGTTCCACTGCTAAAATTCCACCTTGCTCCCCCTTAGGATGCATCCTTGCACATTAAAGTAATCGCTTATATTGTTAGAAAAGCATTTAAATTGTTAAAATACTATGATAGATGTGAACTTGGGGTATTGTATGAAGTTATGAAGTTGTATTTAAAGGTTGCTGGAATGTGAACTGATTTGGATCTAGGAAAATAGAATAATGGATTTATGTTTATTATACTGGTTTATACTCTAAATTGTAAAAGGTAAATGGAGCTAAGGAATGTGACTATTGCTGAGCTACTTGAAATTGCATATAAAGTGTATTATGGCTGGAATGAAATGGGAAAACAAAAGAGCAAAATATCCCAGGCCTGTGTGCAGCTCATTGTAACTGAGAAGTTTCCCAGAGCCTCCTACTTCGTACCAGCCAGTGTGCCAGCTGCGTGACCTTGGTTATATCTACACTGCACAGAAAGAAAAAACAACTGGAAAAACCTGGCTGCCCGCTTTTAAAGCAGAGAAAGGGGGGTTCTCTCTCCCCCCACTGCAGCGATGTAATAGAATGGAGCCGTCCGAGGGTGAAGTTTAAAGGCATCCTGAGCAGACCCATAGTTTTAATTAAATTGGACAATTAAACCAAAAATTTGTTGATGGACTTATCCTATGGTAATTAATTGTACGAGACTTCTTAGTAAATTCACCATGCTAGAGACAACGAAAGAAAGGCCGTTTTTTGAGACAAACGGAATGCCAGATTTGGAACAAAGTTTTAATACGTGAATTCTTGTATTTGCCTAAAAGTCCTATACCTCTCTTGGGTCAGGATTTGTTAAGTAAATTGTAAGCTCAAATAACGTTTTCTGAGAATTCTGTTTAGTTGCATATCCTACAAGAAGGTGCTTGGATGGTGCAGATCTGCTTGTGCAAGTGAGAAATCTTCAAGGAACTTTAGAATGCTGTATTTCCACTAGTATTAACAGCCAATGTTTTTGATAAAGCAAATACTACACTGAGAAATCTGAAACAGGACTTCGATCCGGAAAGGGAAAACAATATCCAGTAAATATGACAGCCAAAATGGAGTTAGAAACTTTGAGGAATGAATTTATGACAACTTTACAGGATGACTGCATTTGATTGGACTTACAGATTTGTCTATGAAACAACCTGTGGCTATTGTGGGACAGTATGATGAGAATGCTAACAGACTAATATACCAATTGTCACTCTGATCAAGAAAATGCAGGGAATGAATTTAAGGCCATGATCCTTTTGTCATATATGTACCATTTGCGAAATTTAAGGAACCTCTGAATTTGATTTGCGATTTTGAGTACGTAGTCAAGATCCAACGCACGTATCTGATTCTGAACTGTGTTTTTGTTTTGTTTGTTTGTTTTGTTTTGTTTTGTTTTTTAAACAAAAAGGGGAATTGTCAGGGGGGTTGTGTGTGGTGAGTCACTTGTATCTAAGTGGTGCAGCCTGGGTTTGCCCTGTGATAAAACGCTTTGTGACTGTGACCCGGAGCCATGCTGGGTCGGAGGGGGCCTGCATTGGTTGTGGTCGGGTCACTGGTTGGCGTTCAGTGGAGGGGGCCGCACCGGTTGATAACCTGGGGGAGAGGTTGTTCTTGTGTTTTTGCAGATCGGGAGCTGCGGTGGTTGCCGGCACGAGGCGTGGGACCTGTGTTGTCTTCCTGACAGTGATTGTTGCAGCTGCTGTGTTTTGGATGCCTGCGCAGACAGGGACTAGCATGTGGATTACTTTGGCCAACATGACTGACCATCTATGTGCCTGGCTGCGATGTCTCTGGAAAGGGCGTTCCACACATGCTTGGTTGGTGTCTTCCTTGATGACTACAGCAGCATCACACGACTGTTTCAAATAGTGGTTGATGCAGAGGCATTGCAACGAATTGTAATAATACTAACACGGCACTTTGGATTAATTGCCACCTGGAAGCAGACATCGAACCACAGGAACTGGAATTGCTGGCATCTGTGCCCATGGACTCTTGTATCAACCTGGTTTGTGAACAGTGTCAGAACAATATAAGAGAACAAGAATGGATAAACTGCACAATGTTAATGCTGCCCTTGGTGACTATAGAAATGAAACTCAATGGTGTAAAGCCTCGCAGAAGAGTCCAAGGGGTGTCATTGATAATGTGGGAACAGCGACCCCAAAACCTCCTGCATGGTGTGTTCTTGATCTGTGGAGATAGAGCCTGACCAGGAATTCCTTCTAATGCTGTTGGAGGACTGTGTATTTTGGGACTATTAACTCTCTTAACGCCCAATGTATTCATGATAGTAGATCACAGAAGAGAAAAACACTTTTTGCGTGTATATGAGTCAATATGTGATGATAATGTAGATTTTTGGGGATCAAGGTTAAGGGTTTTAGGATCTCTTGTATCTGGTGTTGGCACAGCTAAAAGCTTTAAATATTTTAGAAAATTAGGATGCTGGCTAGTTAAGCAAACTAACAGAACTTAAAAGGCTTTAAGTGGACTTTTTCTAGATGTAGATTCTGTAAGACATGCCACATGGCAGAGTAGGGCTGCGATAGATTTTTTGTTATTAGCTCAAGGACATGGGTGTGAAGATTTTGATGGGATTGGTTAAACAAATTGCTTAGTGGTTGATGGTTTTTATGGTGGTTGTTGTCAGTAATGAAAACAGGACTGATCGTTTTGATGATTGTTGTGGTTGTGTTACTAATGTTGCCATGCATGATTTCTCTGCTGCAAAGGGCCCTGCAGCGGACAATGAGGGCAGCATTTTTAGCACAAATAAAAAAAGGGGGAATTGTGGGAAATTGCAGCGGATCTGTGGAATCCTTGACAGACAATGTGAGAGTAGAGATCAGCCTTGAGATATTAAGATTTACCCTTGAGAAGGATGGGAGTAAAGGAGTATCCGGAGAGAGGAGAGATGTACCCGTGAGAGAGAAGGGGATAGAAGAATAACATGGACGATAGAAAAATTAACCAATGAGATGTTAGTGCTGTAACTTGTAACCAATGGTGAAAAGACACATGAACTGGTAGAATTGTATAAAAATGCACTTGTAGCAATAAATGGCATCTATTACTTTCATCTTGAAAGAACTTGGTCCATGTCGTTTGTCCGTCTCAACCGCGACACAAAACCCCCTGGAGAGCGTGTGTGTCACAAACCCCATTGGACAGCGTGTGTGTCACAAAACCCCCTGGAGAGCGTGTGTGTCACAAACCCCATTGGACAGTGTGTGTGTCACAAAACCCCCTGGACAGTGTGTGTGTCACAAACCCCCCTGGACCCAAAATATGGGGGGACCCCAAAGTGGGGGACCCCAAAATGTGGGGGCACACCAATATATGGGGGGACCCCAATATATGGTGGACCCCAAAATGTGGGGGGACCCCAAAGTGGGGGGGACCCTAAATTTTGGGGGGGTATCCCAAATATGGGGGACCCCAAAGTGGGGGGGACCCCTATATATATATAGGGGGACCCCAAAGTGGGGTTACCCCCAAAAATATGGGGGGACCCCAAAAAGTGGGGGGACCCCAATATATGGAGGACCCCAAAATATATGGGGGGACACCGAATTGGGGGGACCCCAAAATAAGGGGGTACCCCAAAATATGGGGGGACTTCAAATATCGGGGGGGACCCCAAATATGGGGGGACCCCAAAATATATGGGGGGACACCCAATTGGGGGGACCCCAAAATAAGGGGGGACCCCAACGTGGGGGGGACCCCAAAGTGGGGGGGACCCCAAATATGGGGCACCCCAAAGTGGGGGGGACCCCCATATATATATAGGGGGACCCCAAAATTGGGGGGGACCCCAAATATCGGGGACCCCAAAATATATGGGGGGGAACCTCAAAGAGGGGGGGACCCCAAAATGTGGGGGGACACCAACATATGGGGGGACCCCAAAATGTGGGGGGCACCCCAAAGTGGGGGGGACCCCAAAGTGGCGGGACCCCAAAATGTGGGGGTTCCCCAAATATGGGGGACCCCAAGGTGGGGGGGACCCTAAAATTGGGGGGGACCCCAAAGAGGGTGGAAACCCCAATATATGGGGGGCACCTCAAAGTGGGGGAACCCCAAAATGTGGGGGGACACCAATATATGGGGGGACCCCAAAATTGGGGGGGAGCCCAAAATTGGGGGGACCCCAAATATCGGGGGGGACACCAAATATCGGGGGGGACCCCAAAATATATGGGGGGGACACCCAATTGGGGGGACCCCAAAATATGGGGGGACCCCAAAATGTGGGGGGCACCCCAAAGTGGGGGGGGAACCCCAAAGTGGGGGGACCCCAAAATGTGGGGGGACCCCAAAATATGGGGGGACCCCCAAACCAACCTGCTCGACGCGCAGCTCCACGTCCCCATGGACGGATTTGCCCCTGAAGAGCTGCACCCTAAAAATGGGGGGACCCCCAATGTGGGACCCACAAGTGAGACCCACAAGTGACCCCCAAGTGACCCCCAAGTGACCCAAAGTGACCCAAAGTGACCCCTAAATGACCCCCATATGACCCCAAGTGACCCACAAGTGACCACATCTGACCCCAAGTGACCCCCAAGTGACCTCCAAGTGACCTCATATGACCCCAAGTGACCCACAAGTGAACCCCATATGACCCAAAGTGATCCCCAAGTGACCCAAGTGACCCAAAGTGACCCCCAAGTGACCTCATATGACCCCAAGTGACCCCCAAGTGACCCAAAGTGAACCCCAAGTGACCCAAAGTGACCCCAAGTGACCCTCAAGTGACCCCCAAGTGACCCTCAATTGATCCCCAAGTGACCCCCAGTGACCCAAGTGACCCAAAGTGACCTCATATGACCCCAAGTGACCCCTAAGTGACCCTCAAGTGACCCCCAAGTGACTCCCAAGTGACCCAAAGTGACCCCCAAGTGACCTCATATGACCCCAAGTGACCCCCAAGTGACCCTCAAGTGACCCCCAAGTGACCCAAGTGACCCAAGTGACCCCCAAGTGACCCCCAAGTGACCCCAAGTGACCCCATGACCCCAAAGTGCCCCCATAGTGACCCCAAGTAACCCAAGTGACCCCCAAGTGACCCACTAGTGAACCCCAAATGACCCCCAAGTGACCCCCAAGTGACCTCATATGACCCCAAGTGACCCCCAAGTGACCCAAAGTGAACCCCAAGTGACCCAAGTGACCCAAAGTGACCCCAAGTGACCCTCAAGTGACCCCCAAGTGACCCCCAGTGACCCAAGTGACCCAAAGTGACCCTCAAGTGACCCCCAAGTGACCCTCAATTGACCCCCAAGTGACCCCCAATGACCCAAGTGACCCAAAGTGACCCCAAGTGACCCAAAGTGACCCCCAAGTGACCTCATATGACCCCAAGTGACCCCTACGTGACCCCCAAATGACCTCTATATGACCCCAAGTGACCCCTAAGTGACCCTCAAGTGACCCCCAAGTGACCCCCAGAGTGACCCAAAGTGACCCCCAAGTGACCTCATATGACCCCAAGTGACCCTCAAGTGACCCTCATGTGACCCCCAAGTGACCCCATGACCCCAAAGTGCCCCCATAGTGACCCCAAGTAACCCAAGTGACCCCCAAGTGACTCCCAAGTGACCCCAAGTGACCCCCAAGTGACCTCATATGACCCCAAGTGACCCCCAAGTGACCCACTAGTGAACCCCAAATGACCCCCTAGTGACCCCCAAGTGACCTCATATGACCCCAAGTGACCCCCAAGTGACCCAAAGTGAACCCCAAGTGACCCAAGTGACCCAAAGTGACCCCAAGTGACCCAAAGTGACCCCCAAGTGACCCTCAATTGACCCCCAAGTGACCCCCAGTGATCCAAGTGACCCAAAGTGACCCTCAAGTGACCCCCAAGTGACCCTCAATTGACCCCCAAGTGACCCCCAGTGACCAAAGTGACCCAAAGTGACCCCAAGTGACCCAAAGTGACCCCCAAGTGACCTCATATGACCCCAAGTGACCCCAAGTGAACCTCAAGTGACCCCCAAGTGACCCAAAGTGACCCCAAGTGACCCCAAGTGACCCTCAAGTGACCCCCAAGTGACCTCATATGACCCCAAGTGACCCTCAAGTGACCCTTATGTGACCCCCAAGTGACCCCATGACCCCAAAGTGCACCCATAGTGACCCCAAGTAACCCAAGTGACCCCCAAGTGACTCCCAAGTGACCCCAAGTGACCCCCAAGTGACCCACTAGTGAACCCCAAATTACCCCCAAGTGACCCCCACGTGACCCCCAAGTGACCCCATATGACCCCAAGTGACCCCCAAGTGACCCAAAGTGACCCCCAGTGACCCCAAGTGACCCCAAGTGACCCTCAAGTGACCCCCAAGTGACCCCCAGTGACCCAAGTGACCCAAAGTGACCCTCAAGTGACCCCCAAGTGACCTCAAAGTGACCTCATATGACCCCAAGTGACCCCCAATTGACCACCAAGTGACCCCAAGTGACTCCAAGTGACCCCCAAGTGACCTCATATGACCCCAAGTGACCCCTAAGTGACCCTCAAGTGACCCCAAAGTGACCCCCAAGCGACTCCCTAGTGACCCAAAGTGACCCTCAAGTGACCCTCATGTGACCCCCAAGTGACCCCATGACCCCCAAGTGCCCCCATAGTGACCCCAAGTAACCCCAGTGACCCAAAGTGAACCCCAAGTGACCCCCAAGTGACTCCCAAGTGACCTCATATGACCCCAAGTGACCCTCAAGTGACCTCATATGACCCCATGTGACCCCCAAGTGACCCCCAAGTGACCCCAAGTGACCCCCAAGTGACAACAAGTGACCCCCAAGTGACCCTCATGTGACCCCAAGTGACCCTCAATTGACCCCCATGTGACACCCAGTGACCCCCAAGTGACCCTCATGTGACCCAAGTGACCCAAAGTGACCCCCAAGTGACCTCATATGACCCCAAGTGACCCCTAAGTGACCCTCAAGTGACTCCCAAGTGACCCCCAAGAGACCCCAAAGTGACCCTCATGTGACCCCAAGTGACCTCAAAGTGACTCCCAAGTGACCCCAAGTGACCCCTAGTGACCCCACGTAACCCCCAAGTGACCCCCAAGTGACCCCAAGTGAACCCCATATGACCCCAAGTGACCCCCAAGTGACCCCCAAGTGACCTCATATGACCCCAAGTGACCCCCAATTGACCCCCAAGTGACCCCAAGTGACTCCCAAATGACCCCAAGTGACCCCCAAGTGACCTCATATGACCCCAAGTGACCCCCAAGTAACCCCCAAGTGACTCCCAAATGACCCCAAGTGACCCCCAAGTGACCTCATATGACCCCAAGTGACCCCCAAGTGACCCAAAGTGACCCCAAGTGACCCCAAGTGAACCCCATATGACCCCAAGTGACCCCTAAGTGACCCCCAAATGACCCCCATATGACCCCAAGTGACCCACAAGTGACCCCATATGACCCCAACTGACCCCTAAGTGACCCCATATGACCCCAAGTGACCCCATAGTGACCCAAGTGACCCCCAAATGACCCCCATATGACCCCAAGTGACCCCAAGTGACCCCCAAATGACCTCTATATGACCCCAAGTGACCCCTATGTGACCCTCAAGTGACCCCCAAGTGACCCCCAGAGTGACCCAAAGTGACCCCCAAGTGACCCCCAGTGACCCAAGTGACCCAAAGTGACCCCCAAGTGACCCACATATGACCCCAAGTGACCCACAAGTGACCCCCATATGACCCCAAGTGACCCACAAATGACCCCCATGACCCACAAGTGACCCCCATATGACCCCGAGTGACCCCAAGTGACCCCCAAGTGACCCACAAGTGACCCCAAGTGACCCCCAAGTGACCCCCCCAAATGTTGGGGGGGGTGTTTCTATAGGTCCTGGGGTTCTATATGTCACATGGGGGGTTAGGGGGGATCTATAGGTCCCAGAGGGTTTCTATAGGTCCCAGGGGGTCAGGGGGGTTCTATATGTCCCAGGTGGGTTCTATATGTCCCAGGGGGTTTCTATAGGTCCCAGGGGGTCAGGGGGTTCTATATGTCCCAGGGGGGGTTCTATAGGTCCCAGGGGGTTCACGGGGGTTCTATATGTCCCAGGGGGGTTCTATAGGTCCCGGGGGCGTCAGGGGATCTATATGTCCCACAGAGGGTCAGCGCGGTTCTATAGGTCCAGGGTGGGGTCAAGAGGGTTCTATATGTCCTGGGGGGCATCTATATGTCCCGGGGGGCCATTGGTGGAGTCAGGGGGGATCTATAGGTCCTAGGGGTTTGGGGGGGGGGGGGGGGGTCAGGGTTTCTATAGGTCCCAGGGCTTTGGAGCGGGGGGTTGGGGGACCTATAGGTCCCAGGGGTTTGAGGGAGGTCGGGGGGGGTTCTATATGTCCCAGGGGGGTTCTATAGGTCCCAGGGGGGTCAGGGGGGTTCTATATGTCCTGGGGGGGGTTCTATAGGTCCCAGGGGGGTTGGGGGATCTATATGTCCCAGGGTGGGTCAGGGGGGATCTATAGGTCCCAGGGGTTTGGGGGAGGTCAGGGGGGGTTCTATAGGTCCCAGTGGGTTTCTATAGGTCCCAGGGGGGTCAGGGGTTGTTCTGTATATCCTGGGAGGGGTTCTATAGGTCCCAGTGGGTTTCTATAGGTCCCAGGGGGGTTCTATATGTCCTGGGAGGGGTCAGGAGGTTCTATATGTCGTGGGAGGGGTTCTATATGTCCCGGGGGGTTGGGGGATCTATAGGTCCCAGGGTGGGTCAGGGGGATCTATAGGTCCCAGGGGTTTGGGGGAGGTCAGGGGGGTTTCTATAGGTCCCAGTGGGTTTCTATAGGTCCCAGGGGTGTCAGGGGGGTTCTATATGTCCTGGGGCAGTCAGGGGTTGTTCTATATGTCCTGGGAGGGGTTCTATAGGTCCCAGGGGGGCTGGGGGATCTATATGTCCCAGGGTAGGTATGGGGGGATCTATAGGTCCCAGGGGTTTGGGGGAGGTCAGGGGTGTTCTATAGGTCCCAGGGGGGTCAGGGGGTTCTATATGTCCTGGGAGGGGTTCTATAGGTCCCAGGGAGTTTGGGGGATCTATAGGTCCCGGGGGAGGTCAGGGGGATCTATATGTCCCAGGGTGGGTCAGGGGGGTTCTATAGGTCCCAGTGGGTTTCTATAGGTCCCAGGGGGGTCAGGGGTTCTATATGTCCTGGGAGGGGTTCTATAGGTCCCAGTGGGTTTCTATAGGTCCCAGGGGGGTCAGGGGGGTTCTATATGTCCTGGGAGGGGTTCTATAGGTCCCGGGGGGTTGGGGGATCTATAGGTCCCAGGGTGGGTCAGGGGGATCTATAGGTCCCAGGGGTTTGGGGGAGGTCAGGGGGGTTCTATAGGTCCCAGTGGGTTTCTATAGGTCCCAGGGGGGTCAGGGGGTTCTATATGTCCTGGGAGGGGTTCTATAGGTCCCAGTGGGTTTCTATAGGTCCCAGGGGGGTCAGGGGGTTCTATATGTCCTGGGAGGGGTTCTATAGGTCCCAGGGGGGTTGGGGGATCTATAGGTCCCAGGGTGGGTCAGGGGGATCTATAGGTCCCAGGGGTTTGGGGGAGGTCATGGGGGGTTCTATATGTCCCAGTGGGTTTCTATAGGTCCCAGGGGGGTCAGGGGGGTTCTATATGTCCTGGGAGGGGATCAATAGGTCCCGGGGGAGGTTGGGGGGGGTCTATATGTCCCAGGGTGGGTCAGGGGGGTCTATAGGTCCCAGGGGGTCTATATATCAGGGGATTCTATAGGTCCCAGTGGGTTTCTATAGGTCCCAGGGGGGTTGGGGGATCTATAGGTCCCAGAGTGGGTCAGGGGGATCTATAGGTCCCGTGGAAGTCGGGGGGGTTCTATATGTCCCAGGGGGGGTCAGGGGGGTTCTATAAGTCCCAGGGGTTTTCTATATGTCCCAGGGTGGGTCAGGGGGGATCTATAGGTCCCGGGGGAGGTCGGGGGGGGCTCTATAGATCCCAGGGTTTTGGGGGTGGGGAGGCAGGGGTTCTATATGTCCCCGGGTCGGGGGGGGGGGGTGTTCTATACGTACCAGTCGGTGTCGGGGGGGCCGATGACGAGCAGCAGGGGGGGGGCGGGGCCGCTGGGGGGGGGTTTCCCCCCCGCCCCTCCCCCCGCCAGGAAATTCCCGTCCGACAGGCGGCGCCGCAGGAACTGCATCCTATGGATCTATAGGGGGAGCTAGAGGGGCCTTAGGGGGCTACAGGAGGATCTATAGGGGGATCTATAGGGGGAGCTAGAGGGGCCTTAGGGGGCTACAGGAGGATCTACAGGGGCTATAGGGGGATCTATAGGGGGAGCTATAAGGGATATAGGGACTACACGGGCCTTAGGGGGCTAGAGAAGGATCTATAGGGCCTATAGGGGGATCTATAGGGGGATCTATAGGGGGAGCTATAAGGGTCTATAGGGGGATCTATAGGGGAAGCTATAGGGGCTATAGGGGGATCTATAGGGGGGGCTATAAGGGATATAGGGACTAGACGGGCCTTAGGGGGCTAGAGGAGGATCTATAGGGGGATCTATAGGGGGAGCTAGAGGGGCTAGAGGGGCCTTATGGGGCTAGAGGAGGATCTATAGGGGCTATAGGGGGATCTATAGGGGGAGCCATAAGGGATATAGGGGCTAGACGGGCCTTAGGGGCTAGAGGAGGATCTATAGGGGCTATAGGGGGATCTATAGGGGGAGCTATAAGGGATATAGGGGCTAGACGGGCCTTAGGGGGCTAGAGGAGGATCTATAGGGGCTATAGGGGGATCTATAGGGGGAGCTATAAGGGTCTATAGGGGCTATAGGGGCTATAGGGGGATCTATAGGGGAAGCTATAGGGGCTATAGGGGGATCTATAGGGGGGGCTATAAGGGATATAGGGGCTATACGGGCCTTAGGGGGTTAGAGGAGGATCTATAGGGGGATCTATAGGGCGAGCTAGAGGGGCTATACGGGCCTTAGGGGGCTACAGGAAGGATCTATAGGGGCTATAGGGGGATCTATAGGGGGGGCTATAAGGGATATAGGGGCTATACGGGCCTTAGGGGGCTAGAGGAGGATCTACAGGGGCTATAGGGGGATCTATAGGGGGAGCTATAAGGGATATAGGGGCTATACGGGCCTTAGGGGGCTAGAGGAAGATCTATAGGGACTATAGGGGGATCTATAGCGGGAGCTATAAGGGTCTATAGGGGCTATAGGGGGATCTATAGGGGAAGCTATAGGGTCTATAGGGGGATCTATAGGGGGGGCTATAAGGGATATAGGGGCTAGACGGGCCTTAGGGGGCTAGAAGAGGATCTATAGGGTGCCGCGATTGAGAGACGGGGACGCAGCTTGATGCAAGCAAGGTGTCCGCTTTATTGTATGGCAAACATACATTTATATAGTCTAAGGCACGCATGTTTCATGCTGAGTGGCTAATCACTTTAACAGACATTAAGCTAGCTAAGGCGGGAATCTTAGTCAGGCAGTGTTGGCATGGTAACAAGATCGTTATCTCGTAGTCACAAGCTGTCCCCGCTCCAGGGCTCCAGGGCGCAGGCACCCCCACCCACCACAAGCTCCCCGCCTCCAAGTCGCCTCACAACTACCACAACACTTAACTTTATTCATACAGCAAACTAGCCTATTAACTCCAAATACAGAAAACTAACTCACCAACTCTAAATTCAGACAACCCACATCTCCCCCTTTTTGTTTTAATTAACTGACCCTCCCAAGGTCAGCGAACGACCAACTCGAGGACATCTTATTTCACTAACAGCTCCGTACTGGGGGTTTTTGTAATTTCTTTCTGATCTTGGTCCGCTCCTTGCTGCACGAGGAAAATCTTGTTCATTGAAGCAGTTGCAAGCATTGTAACACACATGGGATTACTATTAATAATGCACAAATCATTAAAAGAACAGAAACTCACAAGCCCCTTAGGTTGTCATTACGCCAGCTCCAGTATGAGCGGTTGAGATTGCTTTCCAAGTCTGACTCGTTTACGTACCCTACAAAATCCATCAAATCTACATACGGGTATCCAATTAAACATGTCCTAAACGGGTCACCTACTTGCGCTAAAGACAAACAAAAATCTGTAGTCCCGGTACGATTAGCCCAGGTAAGCCACACATTAGTACGAGGATCAACGTGGTGCAAATCAAAGCCCATACCAGCAGCTATAATCACAAGTAAAACAACTATTCTTTTGCCCATTTTCGTAATTGTTTGCTCTTCCTCCGTATACACTCTCTTTTTGTCTGTTCCCACTTTCCGGGGGTGACTACCCAAATCTGCAGTATTTGAATGTCTTTGGCGCATTCAATCTTAGAATATAAAATGTCCCCAGACCTTTGTGCTACAATTTTCCCCCAATCGTCAGAATAATAATCATACCGGGGAGAATATTCTGTCTCTGTACCTGTTATCAATAACACCTGAACTGTATTCCACTCAATTGTTAGGCAGTTATCACACCAGCGTCCTACTGTATGGCGATTTAGCCACTGTGATTTCCCACAATTAGCACAAATTCTACAAATCCACGGATTACATTTTTCACATTGGGGACATTTAAGCTCCCATTCGTTAACCTCTGGAACAGAGTTCATTCAATTATTGATCGGTAGTGTCTTCTATGTCAGTCGCAGGATCAGGACCAGGAATGTCTTCAGGAGGCTGCTGCAGTGTCTCTTGAAAAGGTCTCACGTTTTTAGCTGGGATCCAGCGGGGGCCTCTTTCTGTGGAAACACAAGCATAGCCTCTTCCCCACGTGACAAGGGGATAGGGTCCCATTATCTTACCTGTTTCGGGGTCCCGGATCAATACTGGCGGCTTAATCTTGGGTTCAAAAAGGGTGTTTGTGCTAAAATGACGAACTACTGGAGGATTGCTGTCTAATAGGGAACAATTCAAAAAGTTAAAAACATACAAGGCTTTCTGTATTCGCTCCTCTGGCGTAGCGGCTCCTATTCCCCCTTTTTGTTTTAATAACAGGCGTTTTAAGGTTTGGTGGGAACGTTCTATCAAAGCTTGTTCTGTAGGAGAATGAGGGATACCTGTAACATGTGATATACCCCAAGAGGCAAAAAAGGTAGTTAAGGTTTTAGATACATATGCGGGGCCATTGTCAGTTTTAATTTGAGAGGGTACCCCCAAAGTAGCAAAAGCGCGCATTAGATGTTTTTGCACATCACGTGCTTTTTCTCCTACATGACAGGAGGCAAATAACATTCCGGAAAATGTATCAATAGAGCAATGAACAAACTTTAGGCGACCAAATTCAGCAAAATGAGTGACATCTGTTTGCCAGAGTTGAAGGCTTTGTAGTCCTCTGGGGTTGACTCCTTCTGCTATAGAAGGGAAAGAGTGTCTTTGACAATCAGGACACACCGCAATGATATTATGGGCTTGTTGTATAGTGAGGTCAAATTGACGCTTAAGGCCTGCAGCGTTTTGATGAAAAAAGGAGTGGCTGAGTCGAGCTTGCGCTAATCGATGTGGTAACACCTGCACCGGTAGCGTAAGCAAATCCGCTTGTCGGTTCCCTTCTGCAATAAAACCAGGTAGAGAAGTGTGAGATCGAACATGCATAATAAAATAAGGGTGAAGACGGGAATTTAACAGAAAGATGAGTTCTTGTAACAAATTAAACAGTGCCGTATGAGAAACATCTCGTAGCACAGAAGCCTCTGCTCGGCTAACAATTCCTGCAACATAAGCAGAATCAGTGATTATATTGAGAGGAATAGACCATTTTCGAAACACTCGAACAACTGCAGACAATTCTACTATTTGAGGAGAACCCTGTACAGCCTCTACATCTGAGTTCCACTGTTCCCGATGATCATCCCACCAAAGGACGACAGACTTGTGAGATTTGCCAGACCCATCTGTGAATACAGTGAGGGCTTGTAAAGGCTGGTCACTCCGCTTTGGAATAGGTAAAAGGTGAAAATCAACGCTTAACAGTTTGTGAGAAGGCAGATGAGAAGTGAGTTGGCCTGCATAGCCAGTCAGAGCTATACCTAGTGCATCTGATTGTTGTTGTAACCATTGCAAGTAAACACTTGTTACTGGCATACATATGAGGGCGAAGTCCGTGCCCGCCAGGGTAAGTAATCGCTGTCTGGCCCTGATGATTAAAGATGCAAACATCTCATGTTGGGTAGAAATTGTCTTTGTGGCTTGGTTAGGTAAAAAAATCCATTCAATGATCAGTAAAGGGTCCGTTTTCTGGCAATCCCATTGGAAAATAAGTGCATGAGGCTGTCTAGCAGGGTTAAGGATGATTAATTGAAAAGGCAATTCTGGTTCCCATCGATGCGCTTGTCTGCAGGTAATCGCTGCCGCAGCTTTATGCAAGGAAGCTATGGCTTCAGGACTGAGAGTTCGCGGAGCGTTTAAGTCCGAGCTTCCTTTAAGCATTTCGAATAGGGGACGAAGGTCCGCACTAGTGATTCCTAACAATGGTCTGACCCAATTGATTGTACCCAGCAGTTTTTGTACGTCATGTAAGTTCTTTACATTTGCCTGTATCTGTAAGGGTTGCGGGGTAACAGTCTGAGCCCCTATACGCCATCCTAAGTATTTCCAAGGTGGTATTTTTTGAATTTTTTCTGGTGCAATACAGAGGTCTGCTGATTTTACAGCAGCCACGACAAGGGCTACAGCTTCCTCCATGACTTCATGGTGCTGTGCTGCCACTAGAATGTCATCCATATAATGATATAACAATGCAGCAGGTACCACAGTTCTGACAGGACTAAGTATTTTTGCTACATACCATTGGCATATTGTAGGGCTATTTTTCATTCCCTGCGGTAGCACAACCCACTGGTATCTTTGCAAAGGGGCTTGCATGTTGACTCTAGAACCGAAAAGGCAAATTTAGGAGCATCATCTGGATGCAATGGAATGTTGAAAAAACAATCTTTGAGGTCTATGATGGTTAAATGCCAATCTCTAGGGATCATGGCGGGTGACGGAAGCCCAGGTTGCAGGGCCCCCATGTCTTCCATAGCATCATTAATTTTTCTGAGGTCATGGAGCAAGCGCCACTTGCCAGTCAGTTTTTTAATAACAAAAATAGGCGAGTTCCAAGGACTCGTAGAGGGTACAATATGTCCCATAGATAGTTGTTCATTAACTATTTCTTGGAGGGCGTGAAGTTTTTCCAGTGGCAGGGGCCATTGATCAATCCAAATAGGAGTATCTGTTTTCCAAGTTAACTTTGGGGTTTCACGCCCCTCAATGGCCCCGCCTAAAAATGTGTCTGGATAGACACCCCCCACTGAGACAACACATCACGCCCCCACAAGACCATAGGTACTGGTAAGATAAACGGTTTGACTGAGGCAACTTGTCCTTCTGAATTTTGAACTTGTATTATTTCTGCGCTTTGGCGGCTAGCTCCACACCCCCCAATTCCTGCTAACGTCTGAGAGATATCAGCTAAAGGCCACCTAGAAGGCCACTTCGCTTGAGAAATAACGGTAACATCTGCACCTGTATCAATGTTAAACAGGGACTTGAAGAAGCACCGCCAGGAGATGGAGGAGGCATGCCAGAGGAAGTGGAATTTCGATTTCCAGAATCACAAGCCGCTGGAAGGCAGGTACGAGTGGCAAGCCGTGGAGAAGGGGAGCTCGCCTGACTTCTACTTCAGACCCCCCAGGCTACTGAAAGCTGTCTGCAAGTCCGCCAGCCGCCAGAGCTTGGACGTAAACGGGAATTGCCAAAACGTGGTTTTTGTCGGCTCTCAGGGAATCTCAGAGGACACTCACTGTGTAGATCAAAAGACTGATGTTTCTGAAAATCAGACGGACTTTGCAGAGCAGTGCACTGGGCAGAGGAAAAGACCTGCCACCGATGATTCCTCTCCTCAAAATAAAAGAGCCAACACAACAGAAGAAGAGGTTTCAGAAGACTCCCCCAGTGCCAGTCAGTGGAGGCGGCGGGGGGGGAAAGGACCTGCAATTTTGGTAGGCAGTAAGTGAACAGAGGAATCAAGTAGCGTTACTGTGTGGGCGGTTGCCAGGTCCAGGCCGGCGCTCCCTGCTGTTGCGGGAGAGAGACTGGAAACCCTTTGATCCCCCGTCCCTCCCCCTCGCGCTTGCAGGGACGCTGAGGTTGGCCGCGGAACTTGTGTCTGCACGCGCCGCGGGTTCGCGTTAAAAGTTTTTTGCAATCAGCGTTGGCATTTTCCACTGCTAATTTAAGTAATAAGATATCTCGAGCCTCGGTATTATCTATCTGCCGATCTAAGGCTTGTTTCAACCTGTCTATAACTTGCATATACGGCTCTCGGGGCTCTTGGGTGATATTAGTAAACGCTTTCTGAGGCTTTTGAGAATCAGGAACTTTCAATAAGGCCTTTTTTGCTTCCTCCCGGACTGCTTCTAAGGCTTCTCGGGGGATATCCCTTGCCTGTCCAGCCGGGTCTGCATGTTGCCCAGTCCCAGTGAGATGTTGTAAGGTCAAGGCAGCTAGGGCAGCATTCGCGTGTCCTGCATACCCCAACAAAACTGTCTGCAATCCCGTTCTCCATTGAGATTCCCACATTGTATATTGCGTTGGGGTTAATAACAATCGCGCGAGAGATTTTAAATCATGTGGGGTCATGACATATGTATCGAATACAGAAGATAAAAGGCTTGCAAAATAAGGAGAAGACAACCCGTGCTCAGTAACCGTACGACGCAACTCCTTAATCACTGAAAAGGACAATGCTTCCCATCGAGCCGCCCCCCCCCTTCCTTGATATATAACAGGCGCTACTATAGTTCTTGCTATCTCTAGCTCCCCCTCCTTTAATGCTTGGCGTTTGATCTCTCCCCAGGCATTATGAGGATCAGGAGGGAAAAGATCGGGTTCTTTTTCGGGATCAACAGGTCCGGGATCAAAGGGATCATCCTCCGGGGGATACCCCGCTGCACAGGCCAATGGGGGTGGTGACGGTAATGATGGTGCAGAGGGCTTTGTCTCCCCTTCTGAACCTCGTTGGCTCTGCTCTTGCGCTTTCACAGTCTCAAAAATTTTTCTCCAGCGTGGGAGCATATGTTGCGCTTCCTCATCTCCAGAGGTAGCTGCATCCCATAATTTCACCCCCACATCGTCCCAAAGTTCCCGGGTAAAAATCGAAGAAGCAGTAACTGTAGGGATCTTAACCTGGACCCATTTAAGGATCAGCTTGAGGTCCTGACCCGAAAGGGTTTTTCCCCCATGCTTCTTAAGTAAAGCTTTCATTAGTTCATAAACGTCTCTTTCAGGGGAACTCGCCTGATTCCCCATGTTAAGTTTCCCGCAGCTCACCTCTCGTTCCAGACGGGGGTGATTACTTCAGTAGCCGGCTTTTCCTGCTTCTTTTAGCAGCGTCCTCAGTTCTGCGGGACTCGCAGCACGCCACCAGATAGGTGATTATCGGCCTCCGGCGGAGTCTTCACCAAAGATCACGTCGGGGTCACCATTTGCCACGATGGAGAGACGGGGACGCAACTTGATGCAAGCAAAGTGTCCGCTTTATTGTTCTTTACACAGTCCTTTTATACTGTTACATACATTACAACTACTATCGTGGATTATACTGATTGGTATACCAACTAATTAGTTCATACATATTACAAAAGCTGAGCTCATGATAGGTTAGTAAGAGAGCATGCATATCTTATCTTAGTTCCTTGTGGCTACGTGCCCTACGTGCTGGGAAGGCTCTGCATTCCTCACTGTAACAAGATCCTGTTGCTCGACCACCAGTTCCTGTTCTTTGTTCTTACATCCACATGTTGTAACTTTCCACAGCCCCCAGTAGTGCTGACACAGCAAGCCCAGTAACTAGAACTAGCATATTGACTACAGATATATATTTTTGCTAATATCCTATAAGCCTAAATAACCCACACCCAAGTGCATGGGATGTGTGAATGTCCTTGGGCCTGGGCTGTGAATGAGCGGGAAAACAAGTGAGACAAACATCACATGAGTTTAGTGTGTTCTTAATAACAATTAGTGGAAAAACACCTTTTGTAAACATCTTAGTCCAGGCCCGTACCTGTAAATCCTATGAATTGTGAATGGTGAATAAAGAAGGCAGCCTAGGCCTAAGTCAGCTCTCTGCTTGGCCAGGCTCTGCACTCCTTCCTGAAGAAGATCTCTGCCTCTGCGTGAATTTCTGTCTGTGTCCTGGTATGCGTCGTTCCTAATCACCGCACCCTGCCTGCAGTGCCTGCAATGTGAGGCCTAGTGACAGACCCTGCATCACTGAATCCGGTTCTGGTTTGCTGCAGAGTGTGACCCAGGACTTCCAGGAGCCTGCCCTGCAGCTGCTGGAGCAGTGTGGAGCTGGGAAACTCAAGATTAGTTTTGTATCATTTGTATTATTTTCTCTATTTTATTAGTAGCATTAGTAAATCATTTTCAACTTTTTCCAACTTGCCAGTCCTCTCTCTTTGCCTCTCTTTGCCCTCCTATTGCCTTTCCTTAGTGGAGAGGGATGGCAGGAGGAAGGGAGGGCATTACCAAAGCAGCTGCCATGGTTTATTGTCACTCTGCAATTAAATGGTGACAAGGTGTTGATTGACAGCCAGCTGAGTATGAGCCAGCATGTGCCCAGGTGGCCAAAAATGCCAACAGCATCCTGGCTTGTATGAGCACCAGTGTAGCCATCAGGATGAGGGCAGTGACGGTCCCCCTGTGCTGGGTACTGGGGAGTCCAAACCTTGAATCCTGGGTTCAGTTTTGGGCCCCTCACACCAATAAAGTTCTTGAGGAGCTGGAGCAAGTTCAGAGAAGGGAACAGAGCTGGGAGAGGGACTGGAACACAAGTGTGATGGAGCGGCTGAGAGACCTTGGAAGGATTCAGCCTGGAGACAGGAGACCTTGTTGCTGTCTACAACTGTCTGAAAGGAGGTTGTAGTATGGAGGGTGATGGTCTCTTCTCGCAAGTAACAAGCAATAGGATGAGAGGAAATGGCCTCAGGTTTGCCAGGGGAGGTTTAGATTGGATATGAGAAAAAAAAAATAAATTCTGAAAAGGGTTGCCAGGCATTGGAACAGGCTGCTCAGGGAAGTGCTGGAGTCACCATCCCTGGAGAGATTTCTAAAAGACATGGAGATGTGGACATGGTTTAATATTGGACTTGGCTGTGTTAGATTAATGGTTGTACTCTAGGATCTGTAAGGTCTTTTCCAACATAAACAATTCTAGGATGTTATGATTCCATTATTCCAGTTTGCTATGTATAATATTCCCAGATTTCTCATCCTACCCACAGCGGTCATGTACCCCATCTTTGCAGACCTCTTCTGGACACTCTCCTGTTCGTCCTCAGTTGTCTAGAAGAAGAAGCCCCAGAGAGGGACACACCAGTCCAGAGGCTGTAACACCAGTGCTCAGTTAGTGGGATGATAACTTGCCATGTCTGTCTCACCATGTTCTTCCTCATGCAGCCCCGTATGCAGCTGGCCTTGTTCATGGTGCACACGCAGCACTGGCCGTATGGCATCCCTCACAGTGCCCAGGCCCTTCTCCTCGTCTTCACTGCTCAGTGAATCAGGGCCCAGCTGGCCCTGGTGCACAGGCTTATTCTTCCCACCAGGAGCACCAGCCACTTCTCCCTGTAAACTGTAAAAGATTTCTGCTTCTCAGGGTCTCCCGGGACTGAAGATCCATTTAGTCAGCAGTTAATGCCTGTGTGCAGATGTCTTGCCCTGATGGTGGTGTCTCTCACAAGACAACAGCAGGAGGAGTTGTGAGGCACTACAAATGCTGAAAGGTTGTTCTACTTCAAAGGAATTTCCTTCCATCACAGGATTAATCATGTTGACTATCTCAGAAACAGCTGCAGAGCAAGTAAAGGCAGGGCCAGTGAGGGAAGAGCAAACAGAATTGGACAGTTTGTATGGGCTGGAACAAAAAAGATCAAAGAGAATGTTGCAGGGCAACAATAAACCGTGGCAGATGCTATAACCCCCTCTCCCTCCCTAGCCTGCTTTGCGCCCCCTCCACACTAAGTACAGGTGATTGGAAGGCAAAGAAGGATAGAGAAAGTAACCGAGGTGTGGTACACCACTCACCGCTACGAGATAAAATAGAGAAAATAAGACAAAATATAAAAAACCAACCTTCAAAATCCCAGTAAAGAACTGCTCCTGCAGCAGTAGGAGACACCTGGAAGTCCCGGGCTGGACTATCAAGCAAACCGGAACTGGATTCAGTTGGTCACTAGGCCTCAGTTTGCAGGGACAACTTGCAGGGTCCTTCCCAGATGCCGGCCAGAGTCCAAGAGGGCCAGGACCCGCAGGATTCCCACTTTTACATGATGTATTACGTGAGTGGGATGGAATATTTAGTTGGCCAGTTTTAGTCACCTGTTCAGTTCGCTCCTCCTTGCCCCTCTCTCAGGACGTGTACCTTATCAGAGTGATTCTGTGACCTTGCATTCCATTGCTATGTCTACTAAAACATGTATCTAGCTTTCAGAAAAGTGCTGTTAGTAAGAAGACTTCAGCTGAAAGGAAAATTCACTAAAAGAGAAACTTGTTTTTAACAAAACCAGGACAGAGAAGAACTTGGATGGGTGAAAAGAGAGGAAAAGAAAATGGAACTTAAGCAACAGGGGTGATCGAGGCTGTTTGCCAGTACGTACCAAGCAGCTCTTCCTCTGAGCAGCAGTGGCTGGTGTGGGACAGGAAAGAAACAGATGAGCCAAGGTAACTTAAATCTGACCTACTTTCACACTTGTGGAAAAGCTGAGTTTTTTTACCTACTGTGGGGAAGGGAATGTGCATTCACTCATGCTGGGTGGGACCTCAGGAGGTCTCCAGGACAACCTCCTACCCACAGCAAGGGTACCTATCACATCACTCAGCTTGCTCAGGTCTGTTAAACCCCTCCAGGGGTGGTGACTCCAGCACTGCCCTGGGCAGCCTGTTCCAATGCCTGACAACCCTTTCCATGAAAAAATGTTTCCTGATATCCAATCTGGACCATCCCTGGCTCAACTTGAGGCCATTTCCTCTTGACCTATCACTTGCTACTTTGGAGAAGAGAGCAAAACCCTCCAAACTACAACCTCATTTCAGGCAGCTGTAGAGAGCAATAGGGTCTCCCCTCAGCCTCTTTTTCTGCAGGCTAGACAGCCCCAGCTCCCTCAGCTGCTCCTCATAAGACTTGTGCTCCAGGTGCCTCACCAGCTTCATCACCCTCCTGCTGTGTTCTCCATCCAACAAATGCCAGTGTTATTGAAGTCCCCATCAAGGCCCAGGCTTCTACATTCAGAGATTTCCCAGATGCCTTAGAGAGGTCTATGGCTGTTTTCCCACACTGATGTGGTTTCCTTGTCTCCTACCACACTTTCACATTTGCTGGACTCCCCTCTGATCCTCATCCACAAGGGCTCACTGAGCCTGTCTGTGCCCTGGGCTGAGGGAATTGGTGCACACTTTGGCTGTAGCACATCAGCTGTGCCTCCAGGCAAAGCTCACACTTACAAATAAAACTCATACCGACTGCTTAACACCCCCTTGGTTCAAAGGCTTTGCTTCCAACCCGAGACATGCTGGAGTAGTCGGCAGATGGAAATCTAAAGCTGAAAGTGGATGCCAAGAGAGTGAGCAACCCCTGCTGTACCCATGGCCACAGACAAACAGGGCTGGGAAGTGCAACCCTGGAAAGAAGCTGGTTTACTTCAATGGCGGCTCTGCTGCCTCTGGGGGACTTTGGCAGAGGTGTCACTGATCTGCAGGAATGACAAGATGCTGCTGAATGGCGCACTGTGAAAATGGTTTATCTGTTGCTTGACTGTGTTTGCAAGGGGGTGAGTATGAGGTGGTGGAGAGAAGAAACAGCAGTTTGAGAATTTAGGTAAACAAGTGGAGACCCCAGTGTGATGGCTCTTGTGTTCCTGGACTACCCTACATCTACTGCCTAGAGAAGGGACAGACATGCCACACTGCAGTGGTGGCAATCAGTGGCTCGCACAAAGGCAACGAATCTCTGTGCAACGCTGTCCGGGTGTCTGTCACACACTCGCTCTGAGTGGGAATGGCTTTACTGTGCTGTACCTGCCAGCTCCATGTAGATACGTGTGAGAGCCTTGGCATCTCACCTAGCACTACAGGCCTCTAGTTGGGCATTAAATAGCGTAACTGCCTGGAATTTGATTAGGCAATGTGTAGATGAAAACCATCATTATAGTCAATGGCGATCTAGTCAACACAGCTGATGGAAAAGATGGAGGGAAACTTGGCTGTCCTTATGATACAGGACACCTTTTGGTCAGATGGCAGCACTGACTGACAAACAAATCATAAATAAGGACAGTGCCAGTGGGATGAACAAGCTTGGACAACCTCTGGAACCTCCGAAGTCACCAGGTATTTCATCTGAACAGCTCACTCCTGACCTACATCTTCATTAATTACCATGGAAGCTGAGACAAGGAGCTCACATACAGGTGCCTATTTAATGCACACCTGAACAGCAGCAAGCGGAATCCCAGCTCTCAGGGCTTTGTGGCAGCTGTGGCAGAGAGCTGAGTCCACTTCCAGCGCTAACAGTAGAAACACAGGATGAGATACTTTAACTGACTGAGCTGACTCCCCTCAGAAGTGGTAAAGCAGATCCCTGCCTGTCATTGGCTGGGTGTCCGGTCTGATAATAACACAAAAAAAGGAGTTTTTAGAAGTAACTCTATCTCTGAGAGAAGAACTGACACTGCTGGGAATAAGAGTTTCTCCCCAGCTGAGGGAGGGAGCATCAGTGGTGACTTCAGCCTGTTTCACAGCAGGTTCTCCTGGAGCCCCAGGGACACCTGGAGGGAGCCCAGAGGGCCAAGAAAAAGCGCCACCTTGGGCCGCTCCTCTGCTGCTGAGCTGGGCTGGGCTCTGAGATGGAGGGAGCTCATGGCAACCAGGTAGCACTGTAAAGAGACAGCTCTGGCCAGGAGCAGCTCCTCTGCAAAGCGCAGCAGGGCTGAGGGCACTGCCTGCAGCACCGAGGGGAGAGGAGTGAGAAAGGAAGAGCTTAAAGGTGATCTCTTGTTCATGCAGAAACGTTCACAACTTCTGACACAGTAAGTCTGTGGGAGTGGGGACATTCAGATGAGCATCCTGGAGGGATCTTCTAGAGCTGGTACATCCCATGGCTGATAAGAGCTGTCTAGATGACTGTCTTGACTGGTCTTGTGTGGAGAAGGAGGACACACTCTGAAGCAGGGCTTCCCTGCTACATCATGAGAGGAGAAAGGCATAGCAACTGCCTTCTCTGAGAGATAGCTGCATCAGTGTGAAGCTGGGGGTGCAGGATGGGTGCCCAGGGCTGTCCTGCAGAGCAGGGTCCCTGCACCCCAGGGCTGTGTGCTGGGCAGGGACTCTGCCGCCTGCCAGGGTCAGTACTGAACCTGCCCAGGGAGATCCCCACGGTGCTGTGAGGAGAAGCTGTGTGTGGAAGAGGCAACCCCTGGCAGGACACGCAGGGTCCTGCTGTTCAGAGGGTGCTGCATGGGACAGCACTGCTGACAGCTCCAAATTACCCCCAGGGTATTTCCAAGGGGACTTTTCAAGAAGGAGGTCAAAATGGAGATTATCTAAAAGGGAAGGAGTCTGTGCTCTGAATTTTCTGCTCTTGGTTGGATCAGAGTGCAATGGGAGTTAATATTTTATTCTTCTCCTCTGGAGAAGGCACTCAGATCCCAGTTCTCTTTAGGATATTCTGACTTGCCCCTGATTCACTGCCCATAAAGAGATGCTTCTGGTCAGGGCTCCACTGCCAGAGGGGTCTGCAGGGCAGAGCTGAGCAGACAGTAAGTGAGATGGGGACTATGAGCACAAACAGGGATGAAACATGGGGAGAGAGAAGCAGCTCCTGGCAGGGACAGCTCCAGACATCAGGGACGGGAGTAGGAACGGAGAAGGAGCTGCTGACAGAAATGCTGTTGGAAGACAAAATTCAGGCACGTCCCTGCCATCCACCACAGTGCAGACACTTTCCTGGAGCAATTTCCAGGTCTCACACCCAGCATAGCATCTGCCCCCAGGGTCATGAGGTTTCAGGCTGAGTCCTCTTGGAAGCGTGACCCCAAAGAAGAGAAATTCCTGAGTACCTGTCTGTCTGTCCCTGTCTCTCCTGCCTTGACAGGAGCATTGGGATACTTGTGTGTTCACAGCAGAGCTCCCTGCTCCCAGAGACACAGTCAGTCAGCACAGAGCAGAGCTCATGAAAGGGCCAAGGCAGTCTAGGGCATTTGCATGAGAAATTTAATAGATTTTCCTCAAAGAACTCTGCCCTAACTGCTCACTGCCTTTTCCTACTTGGACAGGTCATCATGACCAGGGGCAGAAGATGTCCAATAGCAGCTCCATCACCCTGTTCCTCCTCATGGAGTTTGGAGATACACGGGAGCTGCAGCTCTTGCACTTCTGGCTCTTCCTGGGAACCTACCTGGCTGCCCTCCTTGCCAACAGCAGCATCATCATCACCATAGCCTGTGACCAGCACCTCCACACCCCCATGTACTTCTTCCTGCTCAACCTCGCCCTCCTCGACCTGGGCTGCATCTCCACCATTGTCCCCAAATCCATGGCCTGTTCCCTCTGGAACACCAGGGCCGTTTCCTACATAGGATGTGCTGCACAGCTCTTTCTGTTTGTGTTTTTCATTTCAGCAGAGTACTTTCTTCTCACAGTCATGTCCTACGACCGCTATGTTGCCATCTGCAAACCCCTGCACTACGGGACCCTCCTGGGCAGCAGAGCTTGTGTCCACATGGCAGCAGCTGCCTGGGCCACTGGGTTTCTCCATGCTCTGCTGCACACGGCCAATACATTTTCACTGCCCCTGTGCAAGGGCAATGCCCTGGGCCAGTTCTTCTGTGAAATCCCCCAGATCCTTAAGCTCTCCTGCTCACACTCCTACCTCAGGGAACTTGGGCTTCTCATGTTTATTGCTATTGTCTATTTGGGGTGTTTTGTGTTCATAGTGGTGTCCTATGTGCAGATCTTGAGGGCCGTGCTGAGGATCCCCTCTGAGCAGGGACGGCACAAAGCCTTTTCCACCTGCCTCCCTCACCTGGCTGTGGTCTCCCTGTTTTTTGTCACTGTCATATTTTCCTATCTGAAGCCCCTCTCTTTCTCCTCCCCATCCCTGGATCTGGTGGTGTCTGTTCTGTACTCAGTGGTGCCTCCAGCAGTGAACCCCCTCATCTACAGTATGAGGAACAAGGAGCTCCAGGATGCAGTGTGGAAACTGGTGACTGGATGCCTGCCAGAAGCTACAAAGTGTCTATGTTCTCCAACATATGACACATAACATAACTCATCTCACTGTCTCCATGTCACCAAACCTGTCAGAGTTCAGGGAGCATCTGGAGGATGCTCTTAGTCATATGGTTTAGGTCATCCTGCAAGGACCAGGGAGTTGGACTTAATGATATATATGGATCCCTTTCAGCTGGTGATGTTCTATGACTCTGTGACCTGCAAAGTTGCTGAGGGTGTACTGTGTATATAATTTATTAAGATATTAAACAGTATTCATCCCAGAATGGACAATTGACAGAAACTGCTCATTCCTTGTTTTCACTTGAACATGAGTTATTGACTGTTTTGACACAGCCATCCAGTCAGTTCCTTATCCATCTATCCATCACACCAATATCTCAGCAATTTTTTGGTGGGGGCTGCATGGAAAGTCTTATAGTAACCCAGACAGATGACATTCATAGCTCTTCCCTTGTCTACTGATGCAGTCACTCCTTCAGAGGAGTCCACTACCTTAGTCAGGCACAATTCACCCTTGGTTCAGCCTTGTGAACTGTCTCTAATCACCTCTGTGTGTTCCATACGTTTCAACAGAGCTTCCAGGAGGATCTGCTCCTTGACCTTTCCAGGCACAGAAGAGAGGCTGAGTGGGTGGTAGTTCCCAGGGTCCTTCTTTTTACATCTTGGGGTTTGGTTGGTTGGTTTGTTGTAGTTTTTTGTTGGTGGTGGTGTGGGGTTTTTTTGTTTGTTTTTATTTTGTGTTAGATGGATATGATTTCCTTTTTTCCATTCACTGGGGACATCCTGTGTTCCAGGAACACCTTGATAATAACACCATCAATGGGATGAGTAAAGAACAGGAGCGAGAAGAACCAGCAGAGTTCAGGAGCAGAGAGACATGAGTACAGACCCTGGTGGGACATGCTTCATATTCCTTCTTGGCCTGTATCTACCAGGTGGAGGTGGGAGAGGCCTCTTCTCAGCACAGTGCTGGTGACCAGTCACTGACCCAGAGAAAGTGGGTCTGTCCAAGATGCCCTGGGTGGTGTGTCCCACACCTGCTCTGAGTGGGGATGGCTTTCCTATAGGTGCTGTGCTGTCCATGCCAGACAAATGCAGTTGTGCTGGAGAGCCCTGTACACACCTCAGGTAGCAGCACAGGCCTGGACTTGGCCATGACATTGAGCAGCTGCCCTGAATTAGGTTGGGTAACGGAGAGAAGTCCCTGAGACAAATGCCATTATTCTCAGTGGAAGCCTAATAAATACAGGTGGTGGAGAAGAGGAGAAAGGCTGAGCTCTTCCTATGGCAATGGCTACATTGGGTCAGCTGTATATGGGTTTTAGACAACAACATACCGAGGAAGGACAGGTTTCTTTGTCCCAAACATGATCAACTGCTGTCCTTTCATTTGGCCAAAGGAATTCCCCACTGGTCTCAAAAATGCTGCTCCCAGAAACCGCCCTGTTTCAGTACTGCGCCATTGGACCTTGAATCTGCCTGCATGTACCTTGGACCATCACTGACACCCCAGAAGTCACTGGTTGTTTGGGTCTGAGCAACTCAGCTGTCTGAACAACAGCTGAGACAAGCAGCTCCCAGGCAGAAGGTGCCTTTTCTGTACCCATCTGAACTGAGGCAAGAGGAATCCACCTCCTGTGGGTTTGTGGCAGCCATAGGTGAGAGCTGAGTCCACTGCTAACCCCAGGACTACAAACCCAGGACGAGTTGCCCCAATTGACTCAGATGAATCCCTTCCCTGGGCAAGGGTAAAGCAGATCCCTGCCTGTCCCCGCCTGGGTGTCCTGTCTAATGCTGAGAAAAGGAAAGGTGATGCTTATGTCCAACTCTTTTCTTATTAGGAGAAATGTCTCTGCTGGAAATGAGTGTTTCTCCTCAGCTGACGGACAGAACGTCAGTGGTGACTTCAGCCTGTTTCACAGCAAGTGCCCCAGGGACATCTTGAGGGAGCCCAGAGGATACAGAGAAAATGCTACCTTGGGTTACTCCTGTGCTGCTGAGCTGGGCTGGGCTCCTGGGACACAGGGAGCTCATGGCAGCGGCAGCGCTGCAGAGAGACAGCTCTGCCCAGGAGCAGCTCCTCTGCACACGCAGCAGGGCTGAGGGCTCTGCCTGCAGCACCGAGGGCACAGGAGACAGGCAGAGAGAGGTTAAAGACAACATGGGGTGGGAGGATGCTGAGAGATTACTGAGGGAGAAAGTTTCACAGCTGTTTACATGGTAAGTCTCTGGGTGCAGGGCAATGCAGCTGCAGTTCCTGGAGGGATCTCCTAGAAGTGATTCATCTGACAGCTTATGAGACCTGTCAGGAGGACTCTCTTCATTTCTCTAATGTCGAGGAGGACAGGCTCCAGAGCAGGGCTTGCCTGCTGCACCATCAGAGGGACATGGCATGACAACTGCCTTCTGCTTGGGCATGGTTGCAGGTGTGTAAAGCCAGGAATGTAGCCAGGGGTGCCCAGGATGTATTCAGAGCAGGGTACCTGCACCCCAGGGCTGTGTGCCAGGGCAGGGACTCTGCTGCCTGCCAGGGACAACACTCAGCCTGCCTGGGAGATCCGATCCCCACAGTGACGTGGGGAGAAGCTGTGGGTGGAAGAAATGACCCCAGGCAGGGCAGGTAGGATCCAAGGGGTACTGAGTGGGACAGATTTGCTCCCAGCTCCACTTTATCCTTGAATATTTCCAAGGGAACTTTCAACAATTACATAAAGGAAATATTTTCCTGAAAGGTGCAGAGACTTTGCCTTGAGTTTCTCACTCTTGATTGGCTGGGTGGGCAGTGGCAGCTTCTCACGGAATCACAGAATCGTTGGGCTTGGAACAGACCACTGGAGATCATCTAGTCCAAGCCCCTGCTAAAGCAGTCCTGACCCTGCACTCACAGAGCTGCCCCTGGGCAGTTCCCTGCTGCCAGGAGGGATCTGCAGAACATAACTGAGCACAGAGCGGGTGGGATGAGGTCTGTGAGCACAGACAGGGAGGTGACCTGGGCACAGGAAAGCAGCTCCAGGGACAGCTGCAGGCAGCAGAGACATAGGCAGAGAGGCAGAGGGAGCTGCTCCCAGAAATGCCAAGAGAGTGGGGATTTGGGCACCTCCCCAACATGTCCTGCAGTGCAGTTGCTTTCCCAGAGCAACCCCCTGGTTCCTCCCGCCCAGCACAGCCTTTGATCCCAGGGCTGTGGGGCTTCAGGCTGAGCTTTCTCCACAGCCCAGCTCCCAGTGAGGAGAAACCCCCAAGTTCCTGTCCGTTTGTCCATGTCCTTCCTCCCTTGGCCATATGATTGGGGCATTTATCTGTGTTTCATGTCTTGTTCTGGTTGTCTTTGGCCCCACATTACCTGGGGCTCTGGGTATGTCGATGTGTGGGGCTGGCAATGAGCTGAGCTGAGCCTCAGGACACCCCATCTTTAGGAATTTTGACTTTATCCCTGGGGGCTCTGCTGGGCTGCAGGCTGCCCCCCACCAGGGCACAGATCTCCCACGGATACTCTCTGCCCAGAGAGGAGCCCCATGGAGAAGACACTTCGGCACTAGGCCATGGCAATGTGGCTCGTCGTCTGTATGATGCAATGAGCCCTGTGTGTTCCTGTCCGGGAGGGCAGGGCTGAGATCCTGTTCATGTACAATAAGAGCGGTCAGTGGTTTGCAGATCAGCCCTTGGAAACCATATTGCTCTGCTCTCAGCAGTGACCAGTTTCTGCTCAGGGGAACATCTGGGGCTGATCGTCCTCTAGCTCAAAGGGATGCTGGCACAGGGCAGCTGAGACCGGGACTGATGGACGGACCAGCTGTCCCCACTCTGCACTAAGGGACAGTCCCTTTGTCTGTCAGCACCCACAAGGTTTCACTTGCAGTGAAAGCATCGTTAAGGCATTTTTGCCTTAACAAACAAACAAACAAAACCTCCTCAGCCGTGGTGGGGCAGTTAGAATAAAATAAACAGAACAAGATCTCTACAGCTCTGCTCTGCCATTTGGTGAAATGGGAGAGACTGTGCTTAAATGGTCTTTGATATCACGAGTTGATATAATCTGAGACCACCCCATTTCTCTATTTCCCTATTGCTGTAGGGCAGGACTGAATTCAGTATAGTCCACAACAAAGGTGCCTCTTGCCAATGACACTGTCAGCCAACACCAACCACAGCTCATGAAAGGGACCTGAACAGGGTAAGTCAGCCTAGGGGATTTCCATGAGAACTGGAACACATTTTGCTCAGAGAACTCTGCCCGAATTTCTCACTGCCTTTTCCTCCTTGCACAGGTCCTCATGCCCACAGGCAGCCAATGTCCAACAGCAGCTCCATCACCCAGTTCCTCCTCCTGCCGTTCACAGACACACGGGAGCTGCAGCTCTTGCACTTCTGGCTCTTCCTGGGCATCTACCTGGCTGCCCTCCTGGGCAACGGCCTCATCATCACCACCATAGCCTGGGACCAGCACCTCCACACCCCCATGTACTTCTTCCTGCTCAACCTCGCCCTCCTCGACCTGGGCTCCATCTCCACCACCGTCCCTAAAGCCATGGGCAACTCCCTTTGGCAGACCAGAGCCATCTCCTATGCAGGATGTGCTGTACAGCTCTTTCTCTTTGTGTTCTTCATTTCAGCATTTTGTAAACCTTTTGTAAACATCTTAGTCCAGGCCCGTACCTGTAAATCCTATAAATTGTCAATGGTGAATAAAGAAGGCAGCCTAGGCCTAGGTCAGCTCTCTGCTTGGCCAGGCTCTGCACTCCTTCCTGAAGAAGATCTCTGCGTGAATTTCTGTCTGCGTCCTGGTATGTGTCGTTCCTAATCCTAGCTGCAAAAAAGTTTCTAACTGCATGAAGAAAATTAACTCAGTTTCAGTCAAATCAATGCAATGAGATTTGAACAACCTTTTTTTGAGGAAGATGTGGGTCAGGGGGGCTGGAACTACATGATCTTTAAGGTCTCTTCCAACCCAAACCATTCTGTGATTCTAAGGGAAGAGGGAGATATGTTCCATTATCCTCTCCACAAGATAGCATACCTACCACAACACAGTAAATACGTCAGAACACATCAAACGTCTTAATTATTAATGCCCCCTGCACACCTCGGCCCTTCTCATGGCTTCTATTGCTGAGCATCACAAGAGGACAAGCAAGCTCCAGCTGGTCTGACTATACTGAGTGACTTCCATGGTCATGGGGAACCTGAGAACATTCCCTGCTGCCATCAGGGGAAGACTCAGAGGGGAAGGCACCACAACACCATTCGGGTTTCCACTCTCCTGAATGGGAGTTCAGGAGGTCTCAGGTCTGACCTCTCCTCACAGCACGTTCAGCTGTGGAGTGAGAACACGTTGCTCAAGGCTTTACCATGTGGGGGCTGGAAAACATCCAAGGACAGAGACAGCACAACAAAGCTGGGGAAGCTGCTCCAACGCTTTGATGCCTTCACTGAGAAGAATATTTTCCTTATCTGCAGCCTGAACCTTCCTTATTTCAACATCTGACTATTGTCTATTATCCTCCTGCCAAGCAAGACTGGCTCCATCTTCTGGAAAAACCTCCCCGCAGGGACAGAGAGGCTGTTACAAGATGCCCAAAGCCTTCTCTTCTCCAGGCTGAACAAGGCACTTTCCCTCAGTTTCTCCTCCCAACAAGTGTCCCAGTCCCTGAGCATCTTAGCAGCCCTCCACTGAACTCCCTCCCAGTTATCAACATCTTCAGGGGTTCGTCTATGCCAGGTGCAGGACCTGCCCTTTGTCCTTCTCTGTCGTGATGTTCCCGACAGGACAGCCCTCCTGCCTATGAGGTTTCTCAACTTTGCATCATCAACAAATGTGGTGGGAGTTGTCTCCTCAAGGTCACAGATTATTGAAGTATTAAACTGCCCAGGTCTCAGCAGAGTCCCCTGTGCTGCCCCACAAGCCCCCAGTAAGTCCCAGTGGTCTCGAGGTTGGGCATGAGACCCCTTCACCACTGCTCTGTCAGCCTGATATCCAACTGTTTTTCACCCATCTGTTTGTCAGCCCATCCGACTGTAATGGCCGATCTCGGGTTCAAGAACATTGGGGGACACAATGCCAAGAGCCTTGCTGAAGCTGAGGTAAATGACATCCACTGTTCTGCCCTCACGCAGAAATGCAGTTACTTCATCATGAAGGCAATCAAGTTTGTGAGACATTAATTACCCTTGCTAAGTCCATGCTGATGTTTTCCAGACACATTTTGCTCTATTAGGTGCCCATAAATGTCACCCAAGAGGACTCATTGGACAGGTCACTCCTCACCAAAGTGTTCCTGTGCAGCTTGTGGTTCCCTGGCTGGCACTTTTGGCTGCAACATTGGGTTTTTCTCACTCACAAGAGACCTCTACCAATCCTGTGACCTTTCAAAGGGGATATTCCAAAGATGTGTTGATCTCCTGCAACATCCTTGACACTGTTCTGCCTGTTATATGGTGTCTTTAATTTCTGTGATCTTTCACCTATTTTCACCTGTCCTGATATAATGACTGTTTCTAAAGTCCCGTTTTCAGTTGCAGACTCTCTAGACAAAGACCCTTTTCATCATTCTCCAGTTTTCTTTTTCTCTTACTCTTTATTCATTCAGATTGCTCTCAACTTGCCAGCTGCTGTTTTGAACTTCAGGTAGTTAAATGTTTGCCTGTTTTGCAGTAGTCTAATTGTCTCCTTAGTCAACTCTTTAACTATGTTTGTATCTTTATTCTTTTATCTGCTTACCTAAAACATTTCTCATAAGATTATCCCTTGTTGAAAGACAACCTTATTAGAGACAGCTTGTACTTAACTTATGGTGGAGGAGTGCATTTATTATTTATGAAGCTTAATTGTGCTTCACTTTTCTTTGTTTGTCATTAGCAGAAATCCTTCAGTGCCTGTGTGCAGCCAGTTCTCTGTGAAGAGCAGGTGGGAGATGGTGCAAAGGAGCTGTAACATCCAGCTGAACATGCGTGAACAAATCTGATGTAAGGAAAAGTGAGAACAAGTCCCAGGGGGCAATGGGAGAAAGGGTAAGGTTGGGCAGGTGAGGAGGAGCGTTGTCCATACCATGTTGGACCTCAAGGGACTGCTTTTCCTACCTGTGCAGAAGTACTGAGGAGACATTCTGGATCGTTATCAACGAGAGAATGCTACTATCACCTCTTCACTGAACTAAAAAGGAACATAATATGCCCTTCAAAATAAAGAATAATTACTGCTAGGTGCTTTTTGAAATCTTCCTTCTTAGCTACATTATGAAACAGCTCAAATTAGTTGTAGTGTCTTGAAGACTTGAAGAAAATTACAGGAAGGGAAATAGTTCATTAATACTTTCTGTATTTTAATGAGCCCCATGGTGTATTTGGCCCTTAGTCCATGAACTACAGATACTGAGAGGAGACTGAACAAATCGCTCAGGAGGTGGAAGTCAGAAGCGCAGCTCAAAGTACCTTGAAACACTGATTGACCCCACTGAGGGTCATTATTGACAAAGCCTCTCCATGGACTCGTTAGAGAAGATAATTGAAGGTTGTAATTGCAGGTAGGAAAAGGCACTGTACAGGTCATTCTGCTATGGAGAAAATCCTTGGTTTGTTTTACCAGCTAAAGGCCAAACCCTGACCCCAGGCCCTGGGAAGGCAGATCCCTCATGTGTGGCTCAGGGCTCTTCCTGGAGCAGTGGGGAGTGAGTTTGAGCAAGGCCAAGTGTAGGAAACTGTACAACCCCTCCTGGCTTCCCCAAAAAGGGGCAACGAGGATCAAAGTCCAGAGCCTCAAAATAGAGTTTATCCTGGTAGGTCTCAGAGACAGGTAAAACTGCCATAGCCAGGGGGACAAAGACCTCGGTCCTGTGTGGCTTTTCAGCCTCACCAGAGCCCTTGGCCATGTCTACTTCATGTTTGCTGATACTGTCTCCTTTAGTCACCTTTGTCCCTTCACGCTGTTGACATCCATCTTGCTTTCCTACCTAGCTCTCATCCCAGCATTTCCTACTTTCACTGATGTCTCTCCACCCTCTCTGGTCTTTCCTTGAAGCCCAAAGCCATGGGCTGATCCAGACTTCCTCTGGGTGACCTCTTGCACCACAGCACTGCCCTTGGACTGAGATGTCTTTTTCTGAACCTCCAGCCTTCCAAGTTGCAATTTGTGGAGATTTCCTTCTCTTCCTACTACAAAGAAAAGCTCCATTATCTCTGAAACCACCCTTCAAGCAGTTGCAGGCTATTGCTGTAGTGCCATGAGCTTCCACTTCACCAGTTTCAAGAAGCCCAGGTTTTTCAGCCTCTCTCAAAGGCCCCAAACCCCATCCTTGCAGATCTCTGGAACCTCTGTAGTTCCTCTCCATTCCTCCAGAACAGGGAGTCCCACACCCAGACACACTAGCCCAGATGTGGCCACTGGAGCACTGATTCAAGGGGGACGATAATTCCCTTGTTTGCTTTGTCACACTCTTCCTAACGCAGCCCCACATGCCCTTGGCCTTACTCATGGTGAGCATGCACCACTGGCTCGTATGGCATCCCTCGTAATACCCAGCCCCTTCTTCTCAGAATCGCTCCTAGGTTGTTCAGGTCCCAGCCTGCCCTCATGTGTGGGGTTATTCTGCCCCCAGTAAAGGACCGGCAACTTCTCCTTGTAAAATTTCATGAGGCTTTTATTGACAAATCCCAGAGTTTGTCCAGGTTCCCCTGGAATGAACCGCTCTTTGGACAGCTATTAACGTGTGTGTACAGATGGCCTACCAGATTTGTAGTGTCCCTGACAACATCAGAATATCAGGAATTACGAGGCACTCCAGATAACAGAAGGAGGTATTAGATCAATGGAATAGTTGACCAAGGAAGGAATCTCCATGGTCAAAAGCTAAGAAAGGTCTTATGAGAATACAAAGGAAGCCAAACTCAAGCCAGGGACGATATCTTGCTGATGTCCAAGAAGGTATGGAAAGGCTGTTACTATCACAGAATCACAGAATGGCAGGGATTGGAAGAGACCTGGAAAGCTCATCCAGTGCAATCCCCCCATGGAGCAGGAACACCCAGATGAGGTTACACAGGAAGGTGTCCAGGCGGGTTGGAATGTCTGCAGAGAAGGAGACTCCACAACCTCCCTGGGCAGCCTGGGCCAGGCTCTGCCACCCCCACTGGGAAGAAGTTTCTTCTCATATTTAAGTGGAACCTCTTGTGTTCCAGTTTGAACCCATTGTCCCTTGTCCTATCGTTGGTTATCACCGAGAAAAGCCTGGCTTCATCCTTCTGACACTCACCCTTTATATACTGATGACCATTAATGAGGTCACCCCGCAGTCTCCTCCAAGTTAAAGAGCCCCAGCTCCCTCAGCCTTTCCTCACACGGGAGATGCTCCACTCCCTTCAGCATCTTGGTGGCTGCGCTGGACTCTCTCCAGCAGTTCCCTGTCCTGCTGGAACTGAGGGGCCACAGCTGGACACAATATTCCAGGTGTGGTCTCCCCAGGGCAGAGCAGAGGGGGAGGAGAATCTCTCTGGACCTACTGACCACCCTCCCTCTAATACACCCCAGCACCCTTTCTAATACACCCCACAGCCCCGTCCTCTCCTGGCTTTGCACCTTCAAAGTAAAGGTGCACAATGGCATCCTGGGCTGCATTAGTAGGAGTGTGGCCAATCAAACAAGGGAGTCCTTCTCATCCCCCTTGACTCAGCACTGCCAGAGGGTTGAGGGAGGTCATCCTTCTCTGCTCAGCACTGCTACAATTTGTCTTGCTCGCTTCTACCCCACCCCCCCATCACACCCACACTGTAGACACAGCTGTCCTCCACATCTTCACAAAGTCCTACCTTGTCCTCTTGTGAAAAATATATCCAGGAGACCATTTTCACCACCTTGGGTTAGGGATTACCTTCCACTTGCCCTTCAGCCAAGGACTTCTAGCAGAGGTCCATGGTCTTCAAAGCCCCCATTGATTACCAGGGCCTAAAGTTGTGACTCTTCCTCTAGTTGTTCAAATAAGACCTTATTTTCTGCCTAACCTTCATCAAGAGATCCAGTGATCCTGACCAGAACACCATTGTACATGGAGGAGTTAGAGATCCACACAGCAGTAAACCTGAGTAGACCCAGGGCTGTGCTCCATGTACAGCTTGGCCTTCAGGCTGTGTTGTGCTGAATGGACCCCTGGGTGGAAGAATTAACTGGATTGTAACAGAGAAGTCTTCAGGGAGCTCCCACCTGATAACGACTATTAGGCCAACTGCATGTCCTTATCCCTCTCTAAAACTGCAACCACAAATTCACATGTGAACGACTTGAATTTTTTTCCATGTAAGAAAACACTGAAAGCTGCAGTGGCAAACTCCTCTGATTCCACGTGGGCTTTGTTGTGTTCAGCTGTAGACATTGTTTATGGTCCATAACCTTGCAGGTGCTGTTTTGCCTGAACGCAAATTCCTTTCTTCTCAGCAAAGTGCAATATCGGCCTTATCTTGTAAGTGATCAGTGTAGTTTGTAGTTGCTTTTGGTAGATATGAGCAGCACTTCACAGCTTAAAATTTTAGCCAATACAGCTTACCAAGTAACATGAAGCAAAGAGTATATTAAAAATCATACAACCTTATGTCCATAAAGAATTGATTATATTTAGTGTGCCTCTACTTAAGGTGAATGATTAATATGAAACTTAAATTGATCTCATCCACTGACCTGTGAGTAGTAAAACCATTGCCATACAGCTCACTTATTTAGCAGGGAGAGCTCACAGTGGCTCATCCAGGCTGTCGTATTTATGGAATGAAGTGATAGACTCGTAGTCACATTGCACACGGTAAGAAAAGTGTCTGAGACTTGTGTGCCCACAAGTTCCCGGCGTTCATCTGCTCTTCTGCTTCCCTGTGGGTCTCCTGGCAGGAGTTCTTGGCCTGGGTACGGCTCAGGCCCTTCCCTCCTCCGGAGCCTGGACCAAACTGCTGTGGGTTTGGCCGGGGGTGATTGGGGGATCGAGTGCATCTGCCACCCCTGGCAGCCCAGAGAGAACTGAGCCAGACAACGGGACTCCTTTCCGCAACATCCCCATAGATGGATGCTCCTGGAGCAAGGAGATGGCACTGAGTGTGTCTGTGACATCCCCACCATGCACCAGCCGCTGGGGAAATGGAGCGGTGCAGCAGACTGTTCAAGACTGTGCTCAGAGCAATGGGTGCTGGAGCTTTTAGAAACGGATTGAAATTTGAATCAGCCAGGTGCCCAGGGCTGAGCTGGCCTGAGCCTCCCAAGGGGACCTCCTGACCCTCCCCACCCAGGCACAGGGTCACAGTGGGGCCCTTTGTGACCTCACTTGGTGACACCCACTGCCCCGCATGTGATCGGTGCAGCTGCAGCCCCAGCCCACACTGTCCGACAGGACGGTGACAGGACAGGGTGCGAGCACGGAGCTGGCGAGAGCCCCGAGCGTAGCCCACGTCTGTCAGAGAACCAGAGAATCTTCTTGGTTGGAAGAGACACTTAAGATCATCGAGTCCAACCACAGCCCAGCTCTAGCTGCCCCCGGCAGACTTGGAGCAAGGAGCTCCTGAGCTCACGTCTTTCCCCGACGAGGAGCACACGGGCGCATCCCACACCCTTCACCGCTGCCTCTGGCAGAGCTGCAATACCGAGGCATTTTGACAAAGCGTCCGCCTTCCCCATTTTTCGTCCTTCCCTTTGTCTGAAAAATGGCAGGGAGACCCCCCATCCACCCTAGGCTGGCCTGGCAGGAGAGACCCCCCAGCCGCCCCAGGGTGGCCTGGCAGGAGGAGGTTGGGGCTCCCCAGGAGGTCACATCTCCACCGCAGCCCAACCAGGTGGATGTGGCGCAGCCACCGCAGATCGGTGAGTGAGGGGCCCTGGTTGTCTGGGCAGGGTGGGGCCCAGCGATCGCTCCCCGCTCGACACCAGGGTCACGGTTCCCCACAGGCTGGCAGGGGGTTCCCATGGGTGGTGATTATGCTGCCTGAAGCCCAGGGCTGCTCGGAGCTGGGAGCCGGCCCCAGCACAGCCTCTGCGGGCAGAGGGGACCCAGCTCCTGCTGCAGGGCACGGGCAGCGAGAGGCAGCTGGGCGGGCAGGAGGCAGCCGTGCTGCGGGACGGGGACCTTTCCTGCCCGTCTGAAGCGAGTTCCTCACCCGCTGCACTGGGGGCTTTCCCCGTCCTGCCTGGCTCCAGCATCGCAGCCCGTCTGCCGGGCACCCTGCAGCCCTGACACGCACGGGGAGACTGTGCCGGGGCAGCGGGCACTGGGATGGACATGGGGCAGAGCTCCTTCTGCTCTGTCCTGCCTGCAAACCCTCTCTGCAGCCCTCCCTGCTCTCCTCCTTTATTAGATGCTGGCTGGTTACCTGTCTACCAATTCGAAAGGAGACGCGTGGACTCCATCGTGTCCTTTGTCAGCAGCCCAGAAAAGGTAACCATGGCCGTTTGGAAGGCGGCTGAGCCGGTGTCTGCTGACAGGGGCTCTGCTGCGGGTGCTGGAGGGTGCTGGCTGGGCAGAGCTGCCTCTCCCAGGGCGCTAATTGGCACTGCACCCCCATGCTGCGGTGCCGCTGGCTGTGTGTCCCCATCTCACGCTCCCTGTTTGTCTCTCTGTCCCCTGGCTGCCAGGAGGAGAGCCAGAAGATTCCGTTTCTTCAGAACATTTGTGACCTGTGCTACAACAGCAAGCGCCACGGCCCTCCACAGGGCCTAGATCTCTTCTGCCAGAGATATGGTCTGGCGGAGAATATCAAGGTGAGGGGATACGTGGCGTCTCTGGGGAAGGGGGCGATGCCCCCAGCACCCTGTGAGGACAGCGCTGGGCAGGGCCAGGGGCTGGTGGCACTGGGTGCTGGCAGCTGCAGGTCCCATCCCGGCTGTGCTCTGCAGGTGCTGCTGGAAGAGGAGCCCAGAAACAAACTGCGCACGGCGGTGCGGTGGAACGCCATGCTTGCCATTGCCGAACTGAGGTACCTGCCCATCCCTCCCGGGGACCCTGCACGAGATCTCAAGGCCCTGCTCCAAATACCCAAGTGTGACTGGCTCCTCTCTGTTTGCAGCGCAGTGGAGAGGGCGCTGGAGGGCAAGGAGGCAAGCCTCCTCCAAGCCTGCTTCTCTAGCGTCTTCTTGCTTCCTCCAGAAGAGAAAATGCAGGACATGGGCCGTTATCTCTTCTTAAAAGTAAGTGCTTGGTGAACTGCAGGACCCAACAGTCCCTCTGGCTGCTCCCTGTTCACCCCATGCTGATATATAACCAGAAAGACAAGGCAGGGTTGGTCTCAGCTCTGCTTTCACACCCTCATGCCTTCATCTGCTGACAGTTGGCCTGGCCACATCCAGTGCCAATTGCTGCTCTGCCCGTAGCAGATTATTTGCCCCTGAGTCTCTCCCAGACACAGAAAATCAGCACAGGAGTTGCCTCTTGGCACTGAGAGTTCATATCAGTCCCCCATGTGTGAAACAGATGGCAGGAAACACGGCCAAAACTCGTTGTCTCCTTGCAGACCATGGAAGCCATGGACAACATGCTGCAGGCGTTGGTGCTCGGCTCTTCAGCCTCCAGAGTCAGCGAGCTGCTCCAGAATATCTTCCAGGTCTGGCGTGTGCAAAGAGTGGGCTTCACAAGGGCTGTTCTTCACCCTGGGGACAGGGTGTCCCCGCTGGAGTGGACAGTCCTACCCGGTGCCGTGCAGAGAGCGCTGCCGGGAGGGTGCCCACCTCCCCGGGGAACCAGGGGCTGCCCGCCAGGCTCTTCTGCAGCACAGTGGCCGCAGAGGGTGACATCTGCCTCCCTGCCTGGCCACAGGGCGGGCCCAGGGCATTTGTTCCAAGCCTGCCAGGGGCCTAAGGGCCAGAACCCCACTACAGGCTTTGCTTGAGAACAGAGTCCAGCCCAGGAGTGGAGCGGTGCTACTTCTGCTGGAGCGGTGGCTGCTCCCAGGGCTCACCAGCAGCTTGTCTCTTCCCAGATGCTCTTGACCTTCACCACCTCTGAGAGAGAATGTGTGCAGGAGAGGGCTGTGGGGAGGATTGAGAAGATGAGCTCTGCGCTATTCAGACATCCCACACTGGCGGTAAGGAGCCAGGCACCCTCCAGCCAGGCCGTCTCCCCATCCCTGCACCCCAGAGCAGCCTGCAGCTGCCCCATGCGGGGCTGCTGCCCAGGCAGCTGCTTTGGGAGCTGTGGCCGGCACGGGCCTGCAAAGCCCTGACTACCCACAGAGCCAGCCCTGGACACACGCTTGGGTTCCGGGCTTTGGCACCAGTGTCCCAGCAGCAGCCCCAGTCCTCCTGGCCACCAGCAAGCCCTGGTTCACGGCAGGGCCAGCACCCTGTGCCCATGAGTCCGACCCTCCTCCCTCACTCCAGGGCCTCTGTTCTCATCCTCCCCGTGCAGTCACTGCCGCCCCTGCTGCCAGCTTTGCTGCGGGCTCTGCCACCAGCACTGTCGGGTGTCTCTGCAGGGCTGCTGGCACTGCCTGGCCAAGCAGCAGCATCAGGGCGCTCGGTGTGACTTGGCTTCACTTCCTTCTTTTCTTTCCTTCCTCCCGTAGTCCTGTGCGAGATACCTCAGAACTTCTGAAAGGACAGACATCGTCCTTGTGTTCATCGAGGCCATGAGAGACTCCAGCATCTTTGACAAGAAGCGGGCAACAGACTTGCTGGACATGGTCATGGAATTCCCTGACTTCTGGCTGGCGGATGTAAGTGGCCAGTGGCTGGATTGCCCTGCCAGGCTTCAGCCCTGTCAGGCCTTGTTCCTTCCTCCATCCCTCCCCCCAACCCCTGGTGTCTCAGGAATCTGAAGCCACATGAAGGTGGCAGAGAGGAATGGGAAGGACAGCTGAGGAAGTGGCTGCACTCCAGTGACAGCGCCATCCTCACTTGTATCTCCTCCAGCTGCCAAAGATCATGAGATGCATCCACAAAAACCTGGACGGCATCAACACAGCGCCAGCTCGGCAGAGCGTGGCGTCCCTGCTTCTGCTCATGGCTGACAGGAGACCTGGGAAGGTGCTCACAACGCTGCTGAGGATCGCTCCACCAGGAGACAGGTACTGGCCCCAAAAGCCACGAGGGCTTGTTCACTGTGGGGAGAGGGGCACAGAGCCAAGGAATCCTGCAGGACACCCCCGAGGAGCAGGACCCTCCATCCCACCACTTTTTCCAGCGCTGGGGGTCAGCCAGGCCCGCAGCAGCCACAGCTGAGCAAGCCAGCCCAGAGCCCCCCACTGCGCTCCTGCCAGCCCCACGGGAGCAGCAGCTCAGCCTCTGCTGCTGCCCAGGGCATCCCAAGCGTCCTGCAGCGCGGAGCCGGACACGCTGCTGTGGCCCAGGCTGCCCTGCTGACAGAGCGCTCTCTCGCAGGACTGCCCTGGACATGTGGGACATGATGATCTCCACACCCCGGCCTCTGAAGAAGATCTTAAAACACTTGCGCAAAAGACTCCTGGCCATAGACTCCATGTTTCCCGAAGGCGTCATCAGTGGGTCAGAAAGTCCTGACATGGTGAGCGGGGCGGTGTCAAGCGAGCCATGTTGGCAGGTGGGGCTGGGGCATTGGGTGAGGTGGTGGCTTGGCCTTGGCTGGGGGTCAGGCAGTGGGTGAGAGCTCCACACGCCCTCCCTGCCGTGCTGGGGCCCGATGGCTGCCTGGGGAGCTTTCCAGGCACGGAGTCTCTCCAAGACATCTGCCCATGGGGGCCTGTGGGAAAAGGGGACGGCTGAGCAGGACACAGGGAGTCATTGCTTTTCAACCCTCCCTGCCCTGGCCCTGCTCTCCTGTATCTCCATGGCTGTGCCCATGGCCACCACCTGCCAGGAGGCTGCCACAGAGATTCCTGTGCCACCACCTGCCATGAAGCTGGACAGGAGGCTGGTGCTCAGTGACTGGCTTTTTTGCCAGGGTGGTCTTTGATCCTTTCACAAAAATGAAACTGTTTTTCATACAGGCAAGAAAAATACAGTCCCTCCTGCCACACGTTGTGGGGTTGCTCGACCACAGCAACACAGAAGTGAAAAGGAGAGTCCTGACATTCTTCTGCAGCGTGATGGGACACCTGAAGAGCGAAGAGGCCAGGCCCACTGTCGAGCAGCTGGAGGAAAAGCTCCTGCCCCTCTTTGATGATGTAAGGCTGATGATGGAGACTGAGCCCTGGGGGTCGGCAGCCTGCAGTGACAGCTGCCCTTCAGCGCAGCCCCGTGGACAGCACTGGGAGCAGGCTCCGCTCCCCTGGGCTCTCGTGGGATGGCTTCTGGGCTTCTGCACAACCTGACCCTGGAGCATCTCCCCTCACGTCAGCCCCGATACTGCCCCTGCTCACCACGGGCAGAGAGCTGCTGGGATTGAAGTCCGGCTTTCCTCCTTCCTCCCAGGAGTCCAGCCAGCTGCGAGAGCTCTCCATCTGCCTCTTCAGAGAGCGGGTGCAGTCAGTGATGGCGCACGACAAGAAGAGGATTAAGAGCTACGTGCACCGTGCACTGCTCCCCCTCTTCTTTCGTTTGAGCGATCAGAACAACAACGTGGCCAAGGTACAGATTTCCACGCTGAGCACTGAGGCAGAGAGGGGTGTGCTGACAGCAGACAGGTGGCCTGGGCACCAGGGGACAGGGCTGCTGGCAACTGGCAGCCTCCTCCAGCCCATAGGAAGGGTCCTTACAGACCCAGCACGAGTAGCAGTAGAGAAGCTGCCATGGCCATTTCCACCACCTGCCATAGCTGGTCTCACAGGGCTCAGCAGCAGCCTGTGGCCACCGAGGCCTGAACAGGCGCATCCCTACGGGCTCCTCAGCTGTCCCTGCAGGTGCTGGGTCTCGAGCTTTGAGCCTCAGTCCCTGTCCCCCAGGGCTGTGCCCAAGAGAGCCCCAGATGTTTGGGCCAGGGCATGTCACTGCCCCCAAAGGGCAGGTGTTCCAGAAACAAAGCCAAGAATGGGGGGACGCCAGGTGTCCTTATGCAGACTGTGGGTGCCATGTCCCAGCTTCTGCTGTTCCGCAGGCCGCCAGGGAAGCCCTCCTTGGTGCAGCAGAGCTCCTGAAATGGAAGCAGCTCAGACACCTAGTGCGGACTCAGCAGACATGGAGGATTGGAGAGAGCTTGGTGAGAACAGCGAAGGCCCAGGCTGACTGAGGGCTGCCCCACATGTCTGGGCTGTGGGCTCTGCAGATGTGCCTCGCCCGCCCTGCTGCAGCCCCGAGCTGCACCCTTGTTCCCTGTCCTCAAGAACAGAGCCCCCAAGGGCTCTTCCCTCTGCCCCAGGCCTGGCGGGAAGGAGTACTTTCAGCACCCCTGGGACCACTCTGCTTGTGTCTGTCTCTCAGCCTCAGCCCAACAGGGCTACTGGCTGGGGGACAGGAGTGGCCTGCGGGGAAAGGGAAACCTGGGTTACTGGGAGGAGGGACTGGTCCAGCCAGCTCGGGTGGGCTGCAGACAGTGACATGCTCACACCCTTGTGCTCTCTCCAGCTGGAGCGGGACAGGAGCAGGGCTCTTGAGTTCTTGAGCCAGAGCCTGCCATACCTGAGGGATGCTCAGGCCAGCTTGCGAGAGGCGGCCGTGAGGTTCATCGGTGAGTCACAGCCCCAGGGTCCCTCTCTTGGCAGCCTGGCCCCAGTCCCCACTGCTGCCCTGGCACAAGGAGCAGCCCTGTGGCTTCAGAACCCCAGCTGCCCCGTGCAGGGCCTTGGCCTCCCCTCCCAGCCCTGCCCACACAGGTGGGCTTGGTGGCTGCCTTGCTCAGTCCCGCTATGTCAGCTCTGGGGTATCCCCTGGGGCCAGCTCTGATGAGGGGGAGGGAACAGGGGTCTGATGGAACTCTGTGCCCAGGGCTGGCTGCGCGGCCCCTGAGGGACCGAAGGGAGGAGGAGAAGCTGGCTGAGATCTGCAGTGGTGAGTAGGGAGCCTGGTCAGGAGGGGATGCCTGGGGGTCTCTGCAGACGTGGGAGATCATCTGGGCTCTGCTTCTTTCTGTTGCAGCCCTTCGGCCCTTGGAGACGGACAGTAAACCCTTCGTCCGCTCCCTCACTGCTCAGACCATTGTCATCCTGAGCAGTCCAAGGGAGCAGCCACGATCACGATGGGCCCTGCAAGCCCTGTGCTGCTGGCGTCGCTGACCCAGGCGGAGGAGCAGCTCTGCTTGCGGAAAAATGGCTGGATTTTAATAAAGAGCCCTTCTTGAAGTTGGGTTGGATGTCTGCCTTTTCCAAGGACCCCAGAACCTCTCTGATTGCTGTGGCACTTTTGAGAGCACAGCCCGGCATCATGGGCAAGGGTGACGTAGCAGACAGGAGCACTTGCAAAGAGGTTGTCCAGGGCAGCTGAGATGAATCTCACTGGGCCAGTGGGGTTTGTTCCTGGAGTCACACACAGAAATGTCAGGGTCTGTCAGGCATCCACATCTGAGCTGGCATCCTGGACTCCTTCTGCACCCAGGGATGTTCAGAGCCAGAGTCTGTCCCTTTTACACACAGAGGCAGGAGTCACAGTGTCTGTCTGGCCTTCTGTTGCCACTGCCAAGGGTTGGGAGGCACCTCAGCCCTGTGGTGTGTCACCCTGCTCTGCACTCAGCTGAGATGTCCCACGCCATGAGGAATGGACATGGGGACATTGGTTAAAGGAACGACAACCCAGTGCTGATTTTAGGCAGTTTGCACGGGATTTGAGGCAGTTTGCTGGGGGAAATCCCATGGGCAAAGACTGCTTGAAGGAAAAGGGGCCCAAGATAGCTGGATTGCATTCAGAGATTGCTTCTTCCATGCTCAGGATCAGAGCATCCCCACACGTAGGAAGTCAAGGAAGGGAGCCAGGAGGCCTGCGTGGTTGAACAGGGACCTGTTGGGTATGCTCAAGCAGAAGAGGAGAGTTTACAGGTCGTGGAAGCAGGGGCTGGCCACTTGGGAGGAATATAAGGCTGCTGTTAGAGGATGTAGGAAGGCAGCTAGGATAGCCAAGGCCTCCTTAGAATTACAGCTGGCGAGAGGGGTCAAGTACAGCAAAAAGAACTGTTTCAAATACATAGCAGATAAAACTAATAGCAGAGGCAATGTAGGCCCACTGATGAACGGGGTGGGTGCCCTGGTGGCAGAAGATACAGAGAAGGCAGAATTACTGAATGCTTCTATGTCTCAGTCTACTCTGCCGGAGGCTGTCCTGGGGAGCCCTGTACCCCTGAGACCCCCGATGAAGCCAGGTCAATGGAGGAGTTTGCTTTAGTCGATGAGGACTGGGTTAGGGAGCAATTAAATAGTCTGGACATCCATAAATCCATGGGTCCAGATGGGATGCACCCACGGCTGCTGAGGGAGCTGGCTGAAGTCATTGCTGGACCGCTCTCCATCATCTTTGCCAAGTCTTGGGAAACGGGAGAGGTGCCTGAGGATTGGAGGAAAGCAAATGTCACTGCAGTCTTTAAAAAGGGCAAGAAGGAGGACCCAGGTAATTATAGACCGGTCAGCCTCACCTCTGTCCCTGGGAAAGGAATGGAACAGCTTATCCTTGGTGCCATCTCTAGGCATATCAAGGATAAGAGGGTTATTAGGGACAGTCAGCATGGCTTTACCAAGGGTAAGTCGTGCTTGACCAACCTCATAGCCTTTTATGAGAATGTAACAAGGTGGATGGATGATGGCAGAGCGGTGGATGTGGTCTACCTTGACTTCAGTAAAGCCTTTGACACAGTCTCCCACAGCATCCTCACAGCTAAGTTGAGGAGGTGCGGTCTAGACAATAGAGTAGTGAGGTGGGTTGCAAACTGGCTTAAGGAGAGAAGCCAGAGAGTGGTAGTCAATGGTGCGGAGTCCAGTTGGAGGCCAGTATCTAGTGCAGTGCCTCAGTGGTCAGCACTGGGGCCAATATTATTCAATATATTCATTAACGATTTAGACGAGGGAATATAGTGCACTATCAGCAAGTTTGCTGATGACACCAAGCTGGGAGGAGTGGCTGACACGCCAGAAGGCTTTGCTGCCATCCAGCAGGACCTGGACAGGCTGGAGAGTTAGGCGGGGAATAACCTGATGAAATTTAACAATGGAAAGTGTAGAGTCCTGCATCTGGACAGGAACAAGGTTCCAGGTTCCAGTATAGGTTGGGAAATTACATATTAGAGAGCAGTGTAGGGGAAAGGGACCTGGGGGTCCTGGTGGACAACAGGATGACCATGAGCCAGCACTGTGCCCTTGTGGCCAGGAAGGCCAATGGCATCCTGGGGTGTATTAGAAGGGGGGTGGTTAGTAGATCGAGAGAGGTCCTCCTTCCCCTGTACTCCACTCTGGTGAGACCCCATCTGGAATATTGTGTCCAGTTCTGGGCCCCTCAGTCCCAGAAGGACAGGGAACTGCTGGAGAGGGTCCAGCGTAGGGCAACGAAGAAGATTAAGGGAGTGGAGCACCTCCCTTATGAAGAAAGGCTGAGGGAGCTGGGTCTCTTTAGTTTGAAGGAGACTGAGGGGTGAACTTATTAACGCTTATAAATATATAAAGGGAGGGTGCCACGAGGACAGAGCAGGCTCTTCTCGGTGGCAAACAATGATAGGACAAGGGGCAATGGGATCAAGCTGGAACACAAGAGGTTCCACTTAAATTTGAGAAAAACCTTCTCTCAGTAAGGGTGACAGAGCACTGAACAGGCTGCCCAGGGGGGTGTGGAGTCTCCTTCTCTGCAGACATTCAAAACCCTCCTGGACATGTTCCTGTGCGACCTCACCTGGGCGTTCCTGCTCCATGGGGGGATTAGACTGGATGATCTTTTGAGGTCCCTTCCAATCCCAAACATACTGTGATACTGTGATACTGTGAAGCCGCTCTGACCTGCACTGCTAACAACTAAAGCACAACCAACCTACACGTTTCTTGCAAGTATCGTACCAAACAGAGCATCTCCATTTCTTTTTCATCATTTTAAATGGCAGATGGATTTTTCCACAAGAAAATCCCCAATCTAAGCAAGACTCACTGTTCAGCACACCAGTCCTGCACTGACCTTGCCGGCAATAGGCATCCTGTAGAAGATGTTCCATACTATGATTCCTGCCACAATTTTATCCCTGGGGTAGAAAATGGCACCACCGCCATGCCCTTCTCTTTGCTTTGGAACTTGAGGCACTGGGGAAAAACTTGGAGGAATGTCAATTTCTGATGCTTCTGCTTCAGTCTCTTGATCAAAGGGACCTTGTCCCTCTAGCAAAGAGATGTCCAAACATCCAGTGCAGAAGAGAAGCAGCAGCTCTTTGCTGGTGATGTTGAGAGCCGACTAAAAAGCAGGGCCCTGGAAGAGGCTGAGGCATTTTCTTGGAGTTGCATCTGGCAAACGATTCAGTTTCAATAATTCGAGAATGAAACCATCCTGACATGAAGCACAGCGCTGGCCATTCCCGACTTCCATCACCAAAAGCAAAAGGCAGATCAGCTGCTTCTTTAAGGCAGCATAGACAAAATAAAGACGCTTAGAACCACAGCAACTCTTCTGTGCAAAACCTGATCATTTGATTGCTATGGAGGAAATTCAGCCTCCCTGGGAAAAGAAGTTGGAATTTTGGGAAATGACTTACCCAAAGCCTTCTTGGAGGAACGTTACGTTTGAATCCCATTTGACTATCAAAACCAGCCTTTAAAGCTTGGTGTAGGAAAGAAGCAAACAGATTGATGTCTCCGGGAGCTCTGCGGTGCGATCAGACCAACTCTCTGGGCACTACCCAGCGAGACACATAAACCTTCCCGCACGGACACAGCTCCCGAGCACGACTCCAGCCCTCCCTCATTGCTCCCTTGCATTTTTCAGCATGGCTTTTGCTGTTAATTTAGCAAGAACTCCTCCTGTTGGCAAATTACTGTTGGTAATACATAATACATAATACATAATACATAATAAATAATACATAATACAGATTAAAGTGAAGTACACATTGCTGAGTCAACACCTTGAACTGGGCACCTGCTGAATTGGAACTGGGAGGCTTAGAGGAGCCAACGCAGCTGTGATTTAGGGCCCAGCAAGTCCCGTGTGTCAAAAGTGTTCCAAATCGTGCCGAGGAAACAGATGCTTCCCACAGAACGATGTGGGTATCTCTAGATGTACATCACTACCTTTCTGGCCACGGCCCCAACTGACTTGTTGCGGCACAGCCCCGCAGCACCAGAACGTGTCGCCGGTCACCTCCCGCCTGAGGAGCGCAGGTTGGACAGCTGTGGCAAGTTACTTGCTTTGTTCCATGTCAGTTTTACTCCTTTGGCTTTTCGGGAAGTGAGGCTGTTTCACGTCCACTCCATCATGACGTTCCAGTTTCCCTGAAAGTGCTGGCGTCACCTTATCCCAGAGAAGGACCGCGCTGTGAGCAGGAGGAATACACCAGTCCAAGCCAGGAAAAGAAGGGCTCTGCTCCGGGGACGTGGCAGTGCTGTGCTTTGTCCTGAGCCCCCGGCCGATCGCAATACAACTCTGCCCTTCCCAGGCAGAAATTCCCCGCAGGGCAACTGGGCAGCTGGAGGCTGGGGAGAGAGATGCTGCTGCTGCCCGGTGCTGCCCCAGCCATTGCAATCAGCTCTGGGTCTGTGCAGTGCACGGGGGTGCTGGGGAAGAGGAGGATGCTGCGAAGGCTGCAGCCCGGGGCATGCAGCAGCCACAGACAGCCATGGCTGGTTTGCAATGCGCCACACGGGGATCAGCAGCTGCTGCGGCTCTTGGCTGACTGGGTTTATACCTGAGCCCCCCTCCATTTCTGGGCCCCAGAAACCCAGGGCAGAGTAACTTGCATCTGAGACGAAGCTCTGAGCGGGTGGATTTCTTGTCAAGACCAGCACTGTTTGCGGCGCTTCTCCCCGGTGTCTCAGGCCTGAACGTGCTCTCGTGACGCTGGCAGCCTTGTGCATCAGAGCCTTGTGCAGAGATGGGTCATGGCTCAGATTTCCAGCAAGGGAGCGAGCAGCCGGCTCTTCCTGACTTGGAAGACCCTCAGTGGAGGAGAGGGACCACATGTGGGTTTGGAGGGTCTCGCCTGTATCAGCTCATGCAGGTGCTCCGAAACACCCCTGCAACGGGGAGGTTCCTTGTGAGACGAAGGGGATGCCGTACGGTGCAGGTCAACCAGGCCAAGTCGGCAATAGATCTCAAATGTTCAAGTCCTGGACTGGAACTGGAGACAGGCGGGTGGGAAGGGAGCTTGAGGGGGATCCAGCCAGACTGCCGGCTTGCGGCAGCACCAGCCCAGGGCTTCCGGCAACCAAGGCCGGGACACCCCGAGGACAGAGATTTCCTGCAGCCTTCTTTGTCCCGAGATGGAGCAGGAACAGAGGAGCACAGGGGGAAAGCTTGTAATTTTTTTTTTAATTGGCTTTATTGATTTTGAAAACAGTCCAAGGCCGAGCAGAGGCTGGCAGCACCATGTCCTCAGGGCAGGTGAACGCCGCGGTCGCGGCTCTACTCCTCTTGCTGTGCCGCAGTGCAGCTGCAGCGGAAAGCCCTGCGCAGAGCCCGGAGCGCCCTCCTGAACCGGGAAGGCCGTCGTGGTGGAGCTGGGCCCTGCGTTGGGCAGGCGATGTCTGCGCTGGTCTCTCCCCCATGCTCTGCAGACATTGGAGAAACCGTGTTCTCTTCTTCCTCCTTTGCAGCTGGGACGAGAGGGGCTGTGCTGGCCTGTCTCTCATCCTCTCCTGCCAAATGAGCCTCAATGGCTTCAAGTCCTGCAGGTGCTGGTGCTGCCATTGGAACATCTGTGCATTGGGCCAGGTCCTGCTGTTCTACCGGTTGCTGGCCAGGTCCCTGGATCTCAGCCTCAGCCCTGCGCACCGCCTCACTGATGATGTACTCCACAATGTCTGACAGGTCCACATCGTCCTCTGTGGGGCTGTGCTGGGCAGGTGCCGGGCGCTCTGCCTCTGCTGCCGCCTCTGTGTCTGTGCTGGTCAAGCCAGACCCCTCCTGGGGACCTGCAGGGGCGTCCTGCAGGTGCTCCTGGACCGAGGGGTTGATCCAGGTGCTGTGGATGGTGTCTCCGCCCTGGCACCCCTCTTTGCTGTTCTCATCTTGCAAGTCCATGTGCTGGGCCAGGTCCTGCTGTTCCTCTGGTTCCTGGCCAGCTGCCACGATCTGAGCCACAGCCCTGCGCACGGCCTCACTGACGATGCGCTGGGCTGTGTCCCACAGAGCCGCGTCGTCGGCTGTGGCGCCCTGTGGGGCAGGTGCCGGGCACTCTGCCTCTGCTGCTGCCTCGCTGTTGGTGCTGCGAGGCCAGCCAGACCCCTCCTGGGGGCCTTTATGGTGGTCCTGCAAGCGCTCCTGGACCGAGGGGGCGACCCAGGTGCTCTGGAGGGTGTGCTGGCCCAGGCTGTGGCCGATCTGCGGGCAGGAGGAGGAGCAGGACACCTCCTTGTCAGTTGGCATCTTGGGTCTCCTCTATCAAAGAGCCGCAACGGGCACCCAGGGGAGATGCTGTCTCCTGAGAAGCTGCTGCCTCCTGAGAAGCTGCTGCTCCTGAGAAGCTGCTCTCCTGGGAGTGAGCACCCCAGGGCTCTCGCTCCTTAAATACCCCCACGGTCAGGGCGGGGACCCCCGTGTCACAATGGCCTCTGGTGATGTCGACCCCGTGTCACAATGGCCTCTGGTTATGACGTCACAGAGCCCGGGCGGTTGTCATGGAGACACCCACCTCAGGCCTGGCTGGGACTGGCTGTGCGCGGCGTGGGGCAGCCCCTGCTTGAAGGAGGAGGGAGCAGAGAATGGCGAGGGAAGCTGTCCCCAGCACACAGGACCCCGTCCCCCAGAGCTTTACTCAGATGCTGCTGCCTGCTCCGCTACACCTGCAAGAATCCGCATTCAGAGCTTGTTTGCAAGGGCCACTCGACAGCCTCACCACACTGATTCTTTGTTTTTGTCATGGTTTGATCATGGGGAGACAATCAAAACTGTGGGAGTAGGTTTCCCTTCACCCTTTTTCCCCCTTCCCCCTTCAGGCCACAGTAGTCTACAGTTAATCTCCACTCATCGCTAGACTTACGCACTGGCCAAATTGGGCTATTGAAAGGTGAGCGAGTCTTCCTGATCACACCCCGGTTTTCCAGTTGACGAATCAATTTCTGAATAGGAATCCAAGAGTCTCGATTGGTGCGATACTGTCGACAACGCACCGTTGTGGTAGCAACTGGCACCTGCTGATCATCAACCATCAGCAGTCCTACAACAGAAGGGTCATCTGAAAGACCAGGCAAATCAGACAGCTGTTCAATTCTCTCAGTGTCCACAGATGCTGTACCAAATGCCCACCTATACCCTTTTGGGTCCTTAAAATACCCTCTCTTAAGGTAGTCTATGCCAAGGATGCACGGAGCATCTGGGCCAGTCACAATGGGATGCTTTTGCCAGGTTTTTCCAGTTAGGCTCATTTCAGCCTCTACAACAGTCAGCTCTTGGGATCCCCCAAGTCACTCCAAAAATACTGTTGAGTTGTGTCCCCTTACAGTCTGAAGGAATTATGGTGCACTGAGCAGCAGTGTCCACCAAAGCCTTGTACTCCTGGGGGTGTGTTGTACCAGGCCATCCTATCTGTACCGTCCAGTAAACTCTGTTATCCCTTTCCTCCGCCTGGCTGGAGGCAGGGCACCTCTAATCTCGGTCTTCCATGGTCACTCGCTGTGAATTAGAGGTTCCTTCACGAGCACCAGAATCTCTTTTGTAAACCGGGGCAGCCCTGTTCCTAGAAGCCTGCCCTGTTAACTCATGCACTCGTTCTTGAAGTTCCCCAGTAGGTTTACTGTGCCACTTACTCATATCTTCTCCCTGCTCACGTAGGAAGGACCACAGCAAACCTCTGCTGGTGGCCTGCCTGTGTTCTCTCTCTGGAGATTGGGAACGCCTTCTCTCTCTCTCTGGGGACTGGAAACGCTTTCTCTCTCTCTCTGGATATTGGAAATGCTTTCTACTAATAGCTGAAGCATTGGTTCGTACAAATCGAGAGCCATGTGTGTGTTCCCTGAGTGCTTTCATTCCTCTCAACAGCTTTTCAAAACAGTCAACAGTCGTTTCACTCAGTTTCTCCACCCTAGAGACATAAGCCCCTAGGGGATCAGAAAGGTTTTCCTCAAATTCCCGGAGCCGCTCAGTCATGTCATTAACACTTTGTCTACCGCCAGTTGACACGAACGTTCCTGCCAATATCTTAGCGTATGGAGCTGGTGCACTCTGTGAGAATCTGCGCCACACAGACCGTGTACACTCAACTCTATCTGGATTCACCCCCTCCTGGCTATCTGGCCCAAAACAGATAATCTCTCGCACAGCTAACTCTCTCAGGAACTGGATACCTCGCTCCATAGCATTCCATTTCCTTGATGTGCATTGACAGTCATCCTTGTTACGAAATCTTGTTTTGATGGCTGTCAAGAGTCGGGTCCAGAGGGCCGTGGGGTTGGGCTCACTGGCAATTGCTCCATCAAGGGTGGAATCCCTTGACAGAGATCCCAACTGCTTGGCTTCTCCGCCCTCCAGTTCTCTTGTGTCAGCCCCGTTATCCCAGCATCAGAGCATCCAGGTTAACACATTCTCACCATCTTTACGAGTATAGTCTTTTCGCAACTCTCTCAGCTCACTTGGAGAAAAAGACCGGGTAACGGTCACTTCCTCCCCTGATGATGCCCCTGGGGATGAATGCGGCCCCTCGCTATCATCTGCAGCCCGATTACTCTTCTTAGCCGCTTCTTACAACCGGCTACTGATGCCAATATGGGCTTAAGATTATCGCTGGGCTTGTTTTTGCTACAACAGGAACAATGCCCCTTTGCAGCAGAGGATCTGCCCATGGGCATGTCTTTACTCTTCTGCAGTTAATGAAGCGCTTCCAACACGGCACCACCTTGCATTACCCCAAGTGCTTTAATTAGGGATAATTACCATGTCTGAGCTGCCAGGCAGCCATCTGCCAGCCCACAGAACCTGGTGCCTGAGCCCAGAGGCTATGCCTATGCTTTCACACCTATGCTTTCCATAGCAGGTGCCCTGGGGTTTAGCTGAGACCTGCTCCCCCACCTGTTTTCCTACCTGGACATCTAGGAGGTGAGAGAGGCCACATGCCAAACACATGGAGCCGGCACCAAAATGTTGAGATTCTTTAATGGAATAGACGTAGGCTGGCAGGTTCCTGCACCCATGGCAGCACTTTCGCAGAGCAATTCATTACCATCATGTACTAGAGGATTGTTTTTCATAGTTTCTTTTACTAACTTTAAAGGCAAAGAGAAGAAGTTCCTTTGTATCTGAATAACCTCGTCAGTAATTTCATGCCACCGCCATTCCCAGGTGGTTTCAGCCATGCCCAGTGCGTGACCACCAAGAGCAGGGACAGCGCCCTGGGCCTCCTGGGCACAAGGACAGCCTCGGGGCCAGCAGCACCCCGAAGTCCTTCCTCCACAGAGTGCTGGGTGCATGGGCAGTGGGTGGGGTGGGACACTGGGGGCCCATGTCACCTCCATGTCACAATGCGACCACGGGGCGATGCTGATGTCACAATGCCCCGGGGCAGTATAAAAGGGAGCAGCGTCCCGTGTCTGCTGCCAGAGCTGGCCTGGAGGCAGCCTGAAGACATCGGAGAGGAAGTCCTTGAGGAGCTGGTGGAATCCCTTGACAGGGGCTGAAGGAGGAAGACCTGGACGAGGCAGCTGGAGTTTCTCCGCTGCAAGGCCATCTCCCAGCAGGGCAACCTTCCAGGTTCATCTGATGGATGATCATCCTTTTCAGCTGGATAGCAGTAGCAAAATGAAGGGAATGCCTTCTTGAGGAGCACTGCAGAGCTCACCGTCCTGATGGAGTGGGGAGCTAGGGTCAGCAGCTGTAGGAAGTGGAATGCAGAGTGGTTTGAAGGGCGTGCGGTGCTCTCCCGGCCACCAGAAGGTAGATGCGTGGTTGGCATAAGGTGATGGAGCGAATGGGTAAGCTGGGCAAGGTTCCAAGTGTTTGTCAGGGATTTCCCCAGCATGCACTGGTAGTGAAAGGAGGGGGAAGGAAAAGAGGGAGAGAGCAGAAGAGGGAGAGGGAGAGAGAGAGGGAAGAGGTGAAGCAAGAGGAGAAGAGAGAGAAGAGAGAAGAGAGAAGAAAGGAAGAGGAGGAAGATGAAGAGGAGGAGGAGGAGGAGGAAGAGGAAGAGGAAGAGGAGGAGGAAGAGGAGGAAGAGGAAGAGGAAGAGGAACATCCTTTTCAGCTGAATAGCAGCAGCAAAATGAAGGGAATAACTTCTTGAGGAGCACTGCAGAGTTCACCATCCTGATGGAGTGGGGAGCTAGGGTCAGCAGCTGTAGGAAGTGGAATGCAGAGTGGTTTAAGGGGGCACGGTGCTCTCCCGGCCACCAGAAGGTACATGCGTCCTTTGCACAAGGTGATGGAGTGAATGGCTAATCTGGGCAAGGTTACAAGTGTTTGTCAGCAATTTCCTCAGCATGTACTGCTAGAGAAAGGAGGGAGAAGGAGAAGAAGGAGAGAGAAGAGGGAGAGGGAAGAGGTGAAGAAAGGAGGAGAGGAGAGGAGAGGAGAGGAGAGGAGAGGAGAGGAGAGGAGAGGAGAGGAGAGGAGAGGAGAGGAGAGGAGAGGAGAGGAGAGGAGAGGAGAGGAGAGGAGAAGAGAAGAGAAGAGAAGAGAAGAGAAGAGAAGAGAAGAGAAGAGAAGAGAAGAGAAGAGAAGAGAAGAGAAGAGAAGAGAAGAGAAGAGAGAAGACATCATCATCCTATCATTCTATCCTTCTATTATTCTGTGGTCTTCTGGGAGGCATGACCAGCCTGTGGGCCGAGGAGCCAGGTCTTGCTCAAATGCTCAGGGAACAGCCGATCGCCAGTGTTGGGGTCAGGAAGGAATTTTCCCCCGGGGCAGACTGGCCCTGGTCCCCGGGGTTTTTTTGCCTTCCTCTGCAGCATTGAGCATGACCACCTGTCAGAGCTCCTCTGGGCCCTTTTGGCTCGGTTCATGCCCACTGCTCTTGCCCTCCAAGGCACCACTCGTGCCCTGGCTTTCTCGGGTTCTTTCTCCCAGGGCAAGTTTGCAGCAGGAGCCAGCTCTCCTCCTTCTCCTTCTTCTATTAAAATTTGTAATTTTAATAAAATAAATATAAATATTAAAAAAAAAAAAAATCTGTTTCCAGTTGTATCCTTTGTGTATGTGTCCCTGAAACTGTTTTTGGATCTAAAACCTCTCTGGCATTTCAGTCGAACAGTCACATCTTTATTGGACTCCTTGTGAGCGTACAGAATAGAGCAGCACAGCACAGCACAGCATGGTTGTGCTCAGTAGTTGTGCCTGGAGCACCATGAGCTCTGAGCCAGGCCTGAGGACTCCATCCAGGAGAGCCGCTCTCTGCAGGGCAGGGCCCAGGCCCGTCCAGGAGATGGGGCAGAGACAGGCGCACACACCTACAACATGGCTCAGGCAGGCACCAGAGGTCCCAGGCTGAGCTGAGACACGGCCCCTGGGCCCCTGCAGGAGATGGTCCCCAGGGAGGCCGGTCCCAGCCACTGAGGCCTTTGAGCACCCCCAAGACCCTGTAGACACGGATGGCTGGCAGCTTTGGAGACTGAGTCTTGGCCCAGATGGACCTTCTCTCTGATCAGGACTTTTGTTCTCAGATTCTTTTGTTTAGGTATGTTTTTTCCAAAGCAAAGATCTCAGGCATTACTAAAAAGGAGAACAAGGAGAAAAAGAAATCCATGTCACTCACCACACACTATCCCATATGTGTATGAGTTTTGGTGCAAATGTCCAAAATGGCAGCAGCTTCCTTACTCTTTCAGTACTCAAAAGAGTATCTCTTAAAGGCTTTCCAGAAGTTCTGAACCTCTTCCCACCAATCAAGGTAGGCAAATAACTCTGAGAAAGGTGCAAGTCACACAGGAGGTGTGGAAGGTTTACCCTGCGGCTGAAGTGCATTTTGCATCCCCTGTACAGATGGCCAACTGTGGATCTTGGTTTGGGTAGAAAAGGAAACATGACTGCAGTAGCAGCAATGGACTCTTTTTGCTCATTTGGGAAGAGTCATCATTTGCATGGCTGTGCTTTGGGAATGGATTCAAAGCGAGTCTTATTTCCATGGCGGTCTGTTGGCACTGTCCAGCGCAGCCTATGGCTCTGGTCACACTTGGGATTTTCTCCACGCTGCAGTGGTTGAAACCATCCTGTTATCCCCTCAGAAAAGGCTTTGTGACCCTGGTCCTCCTCGCTGTGGGGCCTCATGGACATCAGCTCTGGTGCAGAGAGGGGACAGCTACCAGGGCTCTTCTCTTGGTTGCAGGGCTGGTTTCTGTCATGACTGGAGAGAAGAGCAGGAGCTTTGTCCTGGAGAGCCAAACGGCAGAGAAGGCATCAGGGACAGCCAGCAGCTGTGCCCAGCACGTGGCCACCAAGGGCAGGGACAGGCCCCTGGAACTCCTGGGCACCGGGACTGCCTTGGGGCCAGCACCCCAAAGGCTTCCAGCAAAGGGTGCCAGGTGGGGCTGTGGTGGGGGGGCTTTGCAGCTTCCCCCTGCTAGGGAAAGGAGGAGAAAGGAAAGAAGGGAAGTGAGGTGCAGTTCAGCTGTAAGGGACCTAGAATGACCATCTAGTCCCACTGCATGACCAGTTCAAGGCTGATCTAAAGTTAAAACAGGGTAGTAAGTGCATTGGCCAAATGCCTCTTGAATGCTGAGGCTTGGGGCATCAACCAGCTGTCACAGAATCACAGAATGGTTGGGCTTGAAAGGGACCTCTGGAGATCATCTAGCCCAACCCACCTGCTAAAGCAGGTTCGCCCAGAGCAGATCGCACAGGAAGGTGTCCAGGCGGGTTTTGAATGTCTCCGGAGGAGGACACTCCACAACCTCTCTGGACAGCCTGTTCCAGTGATCAGGCACCCTCACAGTAAAGAGGTTTTTCCTAATATTCAGATGGGACCTCCTATGCTGTGCCCGTTGCCCCTCATCCTATCGTTCAGAAGTCTGTTCCAGTATCTGACCACACTCTCAGTAGAGGGTCAAGTCTGAACTTCCTCTGACCCAGGTTTACACCATTCACACATGTCCTGTCACTGGATACCAGGGACAAGAGACCAGCACTTCCCTATACACTTCCCTCCTCGGGAACTTTTAGAGGTCAATGAGCTTGCTCATCAGCTTCCTTCTCTCCAAACCTGAGAAATCCAGATTGCTTAGCCACTCCTCAGAGGACATGCCTTCCGGTCGGTCACCAGCTTTGTTGCTCTCTGGACACATTGGAATATTTCAACATCCTTGTCAAATCGTGGGGCCCAGAACTGCACACAGCACTCAAGGTGAGGCCACAGCAACTCTGAATACAGCAGGATAATCACCTCCTTTGAGCGGTTGGTTCTGCTCTGTCTGATGTACCCCAGGATGGGATTTGCACTCTTGGCTGCCAGGGCACACACTGCTGACTCTTGTTGAGCCTCCTGTCAACCAGCGCCCCAAGGCTTCTTTCTGCAGGGCTGCTCTCCAGCCAATCCTCTCCCCATTTAGACTTGTGCTTGGCATTACTTTATCCTAGGTGCAGAATCCGGCATGTGGACTTGTTAGATTTTATGCTGTTGATCATTGCCTAATGCTCCAGTCTATCTAGATCGTTCCGCAAGGCTCCTTGTCCCTCAGGATAGTCATCAGCACGTCCGAGGACGGTATGATCAGAAAATTTGCTGCTGGTGCATTTAATTCCTGCATCCAGATTATTGATAAAAATATTGGACAGACCTGGCCCTAGGACTGAGTCCTGAGGAACATCACTGGTGGCTTCCCTGAAGAATTTTTTCCTCATATCCAATCTAAACCTCTCCGTGTGCAACTTGAGGCCATTTCCTCTTGTCCTATCACTTGCTACTTGGGACAAGAGACCAACACCCTCCACGATAAAACCTCCTTTCAGGCAGCTGTAGAGAGTAATAAGGTCTCCCCTCAGCCTCCTGTTCTCAAGGCTGAACAGCCCCAGCTCCCTCAACCGCTCCTCGTCAGACTGGTGCTCCAGACCCTTCACCAGCCTTGTCACCCTCCTCTGAACTCCCTCCAGCACCTCAATGTCTTCCTTGCCATGAGGGGCCTAAAACTGCCCCCAGGATTCAAGGTGCATCCTCACCAGTGCCCAGTACAAAGGGATGATCACTTCTCTAGTCCTGCTAAAGCTCTGATTGAATCAAGGCTTGAACACCTTGGTGTGACCCAGTTGGTGACAGGCTGGACTGCAGACTCCTGAGGTCCCTTCAACCTCAGTTCTCTCATGATCCCATTGTGATGTTGGGCTCTGTTTCAGACTGAAACAGAGCAGGCGATGATGGGGCAGGATCCACCTGTGCTGTAGGTGACCATCTAAACCAACATCTCAGCCCATGAACCAGCCAACCCCTCAGTGTGACTCGCTCTGGGCAACGTGTGAGGAGTCCTGGGCAGGGAAGGTTCAGAGGGCATGGGGTGCTGTGCAAGACACAACATGATCTTGGCTTCATGCCTGCAGGCCCATCAGATGTTAGTTGATGTCAATGGATATTAAAATAAGAAGAATTGAAGACAAAGATCCAAAGCAAAGGAGCGTGTCAACCTTCTTTTTCTTTCTTTGTTTCTTTCTTTGTTTCTTTGTTTGTTTGTTTGTTTGTTTCTTTCTTTCTTTCTTTCTTTTTCTTTCTTTCTTTCCTTATTTCTATTTATTACTGTATGTATTTATGTATTTATTTATGTAGTTAAGTATTTATGTATTTAAGTATTTAAGTATTTATTTACTTATTTACTTATTTACATACTTATTTATTTACTTATTTATTTAGTTAGTTATTTACTTACTGATTTATTTATTTATTTGCTTATTTATTTATTTATTTATTTATTTATTCATTCATTCATTCATTCATTCATTCATTCATTCATTCATTCATTTTAAAGTCTTTGTAGGGGAGTCTCTTTTCTTTGGAAAGGAAAGAGTTCTCTAGAACTGGTAATGGATTTAGGACACTGATGTCTTCAGCTCCAGGGACACAAACACCTGGTGCCAGTGTAGATGCCCCGGGAACCCCTGCCCAGGCTCCACCTGCACTGCAAGGTGCTCTGGTCTCCCCAGGTCCTGTGTGAGAGATGCCAATCCCAGGCCAGCACCTCAGGTACACTGGGTCCCTAAAATGGCCCTGGCTGTTTATGGTGAGACAGCTGATGACTGATGTTTGTCTGGAAACGTGCACTTTTTTGCTGTTGCTTTTTTGTTTTGGGATTTTTGTTTGTTTGGTTCGTTGGTTGGTTTGGGGTTTGGGTTTTGTTTTTGGTTGTTGTTCTTGGTTGGTTGGTTTGGTTTTTGTTTTGCTTTGGTTTTGTGGGTGGTTTTGTTTATTTTGTTTGGTTTGTTATTTTCTTTGATTGGAGATTTTTGTTTAGTTGTTTTTTTAACCTATTAAAATTTAAAATAAAAAAGCCAAAAAGGGAATTATGGGGAAGTTTAATAAGGGAAGGAGAAGAAATATTGGTCTTCCCCTGTACTTCTATTTCCAACGCACTATTATTTCATCTCTCTCGTCATTCAGGACTTTCCCACCTCTCCTGATTAAATGTCCCTGTCCAAGGACAACTTTCCAGCACTGTCTGGATGTTTGCCCTTCCCAGTGCTCTCAGGTTTCTCCTCCACTTGCTCTTTGGTCATTCAGTGGCCTCTCAACTGTCTGGTTTCTGCTTTGAGCTTCAGGGAGTTACAAACTTGCCCCATTCTTCAGAGCTCTAATTAACATGGCAGTCAACACGTTCATTGTGTTTATTTCTATCCTCTCCTATCTCTCTGTCTAAACCAGTTCTTGTGTGGGTGTCCCTTGTGGATGCTGGACCTCATCAGATCCAGCTTACACACACAGCTGAGGAAAGTGTTTTGCTGTTTATTAAACTGATGTAGGAAAAGTGATGCAATCTCTGGTGGCCAATGAGGGAACCGGCAGACTGGGGGTGGGGGTGAGGAGCCAGGTTGTCCATACAGTGTCCAGACTCAAGGACTGTTCTCCTGCCTGTCCAGATGTCTTCAGGAGACCCTCGGGATCAATGTCCAGTGTAGAATGCTGCTGTCACTTCTTCTATACACTGAAAAATGATAGAAAACACCCTGGAAAGAAAAAACCCTCCTTTATGAAATCTTCTTTGAAATCTTCATCAGCAAGTGTCCCATTGAAACCTCTCCAGTTAGTTCTACAAGTCTGGAAGATTTGAAGGAAATTAGGGAAAGAAACATCGCTCGTTAGGGCTTTCTGTGTTTTAATGAGCCCCGTGGCGCATTTGGTGCTGAGTCCATGAACCTCAGATACCAAGGACAGGCTGAAGAATCTGCTCAAGAAGTCCAAGTCAGAACAAACTCCAAAGTACCTTGAAGCATTAATGGGCCCACTGAGGGCTGTTACTGACAAAGCCTCCCCAGGGACTCGTTAGAGCAGATAATTGGAGGCAGTGATTGCATCAGGCAAAGGCAAAGTGCAGCAGCTCTGATGCTGAGAAAGCCCTTGGTTTGTCTGATGAAGGACAATGGCCAAGCCTTGAGCCCCTGCCCCTGGGAAGGGAGATCCTGTCCCTCACGTGTGGGTCAGGTTCTTCCTGGGCCTGTGGGGAGTGCGATGCCCAGTGCAGGACAATCCTCACCAGCTGTTCCTTGAAACACAAAGTCATGGCTGATCCAGAGTCCTTCTGAATGACCACAGCACTGCGCTCAAAATGACATTTCTTTATCCTGAGCTCCACTCTGGACCTCCAGAGCTGCAGTGTCTGATGGTTTTCCTTTCTCATGCTGTTTCCCAATACAAAAAAAAAAAAAGTGCCATCACCTTGGAAAGTGATTTTCAAGAGTTCTTGAGCCACTGCTATCCTTCAGTGTCAATGTTCTACCCCAGCCAGCAACTAAGACCACAACTGCTGCTCACGTACTCCCCCAAACTATTAAGTGCGATATGGAAGATAACCAAAGGGAATGGAGAAACCCGTGGCTCACAGGTGGCTCAGGGCTCTTCCTGGGGATGTGGGGAGTGCAATGCCCAGTGCAGGGCAATGGTGTGACACCTCCTGGCCTGCATGGGGGTGCAAGGAGGCAATGGGGTGCCATGGCCATGACAACCATGTGTCTCCTCTTAGACCTCGGTGGCAGGGACATCAGCCATAGCCAGGGGGACAAAGACCTTGGCTCTTTCAGGGACATCCAGCCTTGCCAGTGCTCTTGGCCATGTCCACCATGGTCCATCCTGCACTGTGGCAGAACTCTGGCTGTTTCCCCACAGGCTGAAGACACCCCATGCGGTTCCCCACCTTGTTCTCAGCCCAATGTGTCCCCAGCTGTGCTGCTGTCTCTCCATCCGCACCAGCTGTTCCTTGAAACACAAAGCCATGGCTGATCCAGAGTCCCTCTGAATGACCACAGCACTGCACTCAGAATGACATTTCTTTATCCTGAGCTCCACTCTGGACCTCCATAGCTGCAGTTTCTGATGGTTTTCCTTTCTCATGCTGTTTCCCAACAACAACAAAAACATTAAATATTGACACCATCTTGGAAAGTGATTTTCAAATTTTCTGAAGCTACTACTGCCCTTTCTTGTCATGGTTTTACCACAGCCACCAACCAAGACCATGAGAGCTGCTCACATCCTGCTCCCAGTCCCCAGGTGGGATAAGGGAGAGAAGTGAATGGGAAGGGAGAAACTTGTGGGTTTAGACAAAAAATTAATAAGAAAATAAAAATAATACACTACTACTAATAATATACTTATACTAAGATATACATAAAGTAAAATATATGACACTCAGTGCAACCCCCACATAACTCCCATTGTGCTGAACAGGCAGCCCAAAAGAAGAGAGCACCCTGGTCCTGAACAGCTGATCCCAGCAAGAGAAAGTACGAGTGCAAAAGGCAGAGAGGCCCAAGGGCCAACTGAAAATCAGCAAAACATCGTAAAACTGAACTAACACTGAACTCCCAATAGAATGGAACTTCCGAACAGAGCTAAGTAAAGTAGCCAGAAAACCAAAACTAACTGGCTGGAAAAGGCATCTCCAGCTTTATACCGAGCATGACAGTAATTGTAGAGAATAGCTTGTTGATTGACCCGGATGTCAATCAAGGTGCTGTCCTGTCAGTTCCCTCTCCTGCCAATTTGCACCTGCAGCTGGACTCCAGAGAAGTCCTTGGTTTCACTGACAATAGTCAAGGTAAGTTAAATAGAAATAGATAAATTAAATTAAGAAAATATACTCAGTGCTATCCCCCGTGTAACTCCAGTCACACGGAGCAGCCAGTCCTGCAGAAGGGAGCACCTTGGTCCTGAACAGCCCATCCCAGCAAGAGAGAGCAAAAGGGCAACAGGCAGAAAGACCCAAAGGCCAGCGGCAAAATGGCAGAATGGCAAAAGGCCGAACGGACATCGAACTCCTGACAGAATGAAACTTCTGAATGGAACTGACCAAACCAGCTGGAAAACCCAAAGTAACGGATGTAACAAGCCCTGAAAGCTGGCTCCAGCTTTAGACTGAGCATGGCGCTAATCATAGGGAATATTTCATTGATAAGCCTGCATGTCAATCCAGGTGCTGTCCTGTCTGTGTCTCCTCCTCCTCCTGCCAATCTGTATCCACAGCTGGATGGCCGAAGGAGTCCTTGGTTTCCCTGACAACAGCCAAGATATCAGTGAGTTCTGGCATTCCTTTCATAGCAAATGGCAAACACTGTAAAGGTGCTAAAAGACAAAACGAACTCTATCCCAGAGAAGGAACAGCGTTATCTCATTATTCTCATAGTAAATCTAAACAAAAGACTGTACTAGTTGTGAAGGAGAGAGGTTCAAAATGCATGAAGAAAATTAACTCAATTTCATTAAAACCAGCACGTTTCCTCAGGCTCCCCTTCACCAGGCTAAAGAAGTTTGGGTCTCTCAACATCTCCACACATGACCCAGACATCCTCTGGCCACACGACAGCTCCTCCCGTTCCTCCAGAATGGGGAACCTCTCACTGGGCCACACGTCTCCAGATGTGACCACACCAGTGCTGAGTCACGATGGGCAATAACTGCCCTTGTCTGGGTGGCCACGCTTCTCCCAGTGCAGCCCAATGTGCTCATGGGCATGTTCCTGTTTAACACCACTGAGAACTGGCTGAACATCCAGGCTCAGAGGGTTGTGACCAGTGGCACAAAGCCCAGCAGGATGCACCATGAGGAGCACTGAAGGACACCATATCCCCACCCAACATCTCCTCCTACAGGTGTCTCTTGGGTCCTTGGAACCACCTCAGTGCCAAGGGGGAGAACACTGCCTGTATGGGGTGGAGGAGATGGGGTCTGGAATGAGGGTCCAGGGGCAGTTTCTCCTGGTTGTTCATGCAGCAACAAGCTGGGCTGGATATTTGGAGAGAGGAACTGTTTCTAAGGGCCTCCAATGGGCTTGGGGATGGTCTAGATGCATTCAAGGACCTTTATGTCCTTGTTGTAAAAATATGTGGGGCCCAGAACTGCACACAGAACTCAAGGTGAGGCTGCACCAATGCTGAATACAGCAGCATAGTCACCTCTTTTGACCACATGGCCGTGCTGTGTTTGATGCACCCAGGATGCCGTTTACCATCTTGACTGTTGGGGGACAGTGTTGCCTCCTATTGACCCTGTGGCCAAGCATCATGCCAGATCCCTTTCTGCAGGGCTGCTCTCCAGCCGCTCTCTCCCAATCTACACTTGCACTCAGTGTTACTCCATTCCAGGTGAACAATCCAACTCTTGGACTTGTTCAATTTCATGCCAAGTGCTGGGTCCTGCACTTGGGTCACAACAACCCCAGGCAGCACTACGGGCTCAGGGAAGAGCGGCTGGAAATCTGCCCAATGGAAAAGGCCCTGGGGGTGTTGATGGACAGTGACTGAACATGAGCCAGCGTGTGCCCAGGTGGCCAAGAAGGCCACCAGCATCCCATCATGCATCAGGAATAGTGTGGCCAGCAGGACCAGGCAAGTGATCATTCCTCTGTTCTTGGCACTGGTGAGGATGCATCTCAAATCCTGTGTTCAGTTTTGGGCCCCTCACTACAAGAAAGACCTTGAGGTGCCGGAGTGAGTTCAGAGAAGGGCAACAAAGCTGCTGAGGGGTCTGGAGAACAAGTCAGATGGGGAGCAGTGGAGGTAACTGGCGCTGTTTTGCCTGGAGAAAAGAAGGCTGAGAGGAGATCTTATTGCTGTCTACAGCTACCTGAAAGGAGGTTGGAACATGGAGGGTGTTGGTCTGTTCTCCCATATGGCCATTGCAGAAGCAGAGGAAATGGCCTCAAGTTTCACCCAGGAAAATTCAGTTCATATATTAGGAAAAATTTCTTCACGGAAGAGTTTGTGAGGCATTGGAACAGGCTGCCCATGGAGTGGTTGAGTGAACATCCCTGAAGGTGTTTAAAAGACATATAGATGAGGTTCTTAGGGACATGGTTTAGTGCCAGAGTTAGGTTAATAATTGGACTCAATGGTCTTGAGAGTCTCTCCCAACTTAAATTATTACATGATCTCTTTGGGATGAGAAACGTGATAGGGCAGCTCACCCAGATGGAGTACTGATACGGATGGATGGACAGATGGGTGGATAGATAGATAGATGGATTGGGACAGAGAGGAGAATCAGCCTATCAGCCTAAGGCCTGGGGCCAGCCATGGCATGATGGAAGCAAGGCCAGCCCCACTTTGTCCCCTGCTCTTGTTTCCAAGAGGTCCTTTACACCCGTTGGTGGCAGCCCTCCTGTGCCAGCCCCTCTCACCAGCACACGACTCCTGGCCAGGAGCTCTTCATGCTGCTCCTGCTACCGCAGTGACAGAGCAGCCTGCCCTGAGCTGGGGAATGCAGAAATAGGGTTCTGTGGGTCATTAATTCTCCTGTTGAAGCACAGAGCACAGGGAGCAGGCTGTGGTGCCTGGAAACCACAGCGAGACAGTCCAAGGCAGATCACTGAAGGTCCTTCATCATCGCCAGGAACACGGGGCACCCACAGATGGACACCCAAACGAACACCATGACGTAACATGGTGCCCCATGTCCTCCCCTGAGCCATGAAAAACACAAGTACGGCAGCATGGCCTTGTGGGGGAAATTTATTCAGGCTGACCACAGCTTTGGAAGAAGAGCCCAAGCTCCAAATATTGAGACTGAGGAAATCCCCTTTTGTGGGGTGTTTCAAAAAGATGGCCCCAATTTCAGAAATACAGTGATTTTAAAATGGGTCCACACCTGTATTACAGAGAAGTGACACAGGACACCAGCTGTACCAGGACCCCAGAAACAGGTAGACAGGCCTCTGAGTCACTGCTCTGGAGAAGTGCCATGGGCGAAGAAAGCCCTTGACAAACATGGTTATCACAGATGAAATGCTCAATGCACAGGAGGTTCCTGAGATGAACTGGAAATCACTTCTGAAGAGACACAGGTAACTTATTGTTGCAGATGGAAAAATGATTGAATTGGCTTCTTCAGTGCCACTTTCAGCTCCTTGTTCCTCATGCTGTAGATGAGGGGGTTCACTGCTGGAGGCACCACCGAGTACAGAACTGACACCACCAGGTCCAGGGATGGGGAGGACATGGAGGGGGGCTTCAGGTTGGCAAAAATGGCAGTGCTGATGAACAGGGAGACCACGGCCAGGTGAGGGAGGCAGGTGGAAAAGGCTTTGTGCCGTCCCTGCTCAGAGGGGATCCTCAGCACGGCCCTGAAGATCTGCACATAGGACACCACAATGAACACAAAACAACCAAATCCTAAACAGACACTGACCACAATAAGCCCAGCTTCCTTGAGGAAGTCGTCTGAGCAGGAGAGCTTGAGGATCTGTGGGATTTCACAGAAGAACTGACCCAGGGCATTGCCCTTGCACAGGGGCAGTGAAAATGTATTGGCCGTGTGCAGCAGAGCATTGAGAAACCCAGTGGCCCAGGCAGCTGCTGCCATGTGGACACAAGCTCTGCTGCCCAGGAGGGTCCCGTAGTGCAGGGGTTTGCAGATGGCAACGTAGCGGTCGTACGACATGATGGTGAGGAGACACAAATCTGCTGAAATAAAAAACAAAAACAGAAAGACCTGCACAGCACAACCTGAATAGGAAATGGCCCTTGTGTCCCACAGAGAGTTGGCCATGGATTTAGGAAGAGTGGTGGAGATGCAGCCCAAGTCGAGGAGGGCGAGGTTGAGCAGGAAGAAGTACATGGGGGTGTGGAGGTGCTGGTCCCAGGCTATGGTGGTGATGATGAGGCCGTTGCCCAGGAGGGCAGCCAGGTAGATGCCCAGGAAGAGCCAGAAGTGCAAGAGCTGCAGCTCCCGTGTGTCTGTGAACGGCAGGAGGAGGAACTGGGTGATGGAGCTGCTGTTGGACATTTGCTTTTCCTGAGCATGGGGCGCTGTAATGAGAAAAAGAAAAAGTGTAAAGCCAGGGAAGTGTTCTCTGACAAAAATCAAACCAACTCCCGTAGACCCTCCCCTGTCACACACAGACACCCTTTTGTTTTTCTAGGACAACTTTCTCCAGCACTGTGGCTGCAGCCCTGCTTGGTGCTGGAAAATGTGCAACCAAGAGCAGGGCCTCTGCCCATGGGCTCTCGATAAGTCAGCCCAGCTCTGCAGAAGTGGGGCCACAGGAACGGTGGGGACTGTCCTGGTTCTGCTAACACAGAAGGGCTGTCAGCACTTGCTTTCCCATTCATAAGGAACAGAGATGGTGAAGGCAGTTTAAGAGTTCCAGGTTTTTTTACACCTCCCCCCATATTCACTGCAGAGTGTTGTTGGGTGTCAGAAACCCTCAGCATTTCTGCTGCACTCAGGGAGAACAGAGCGAGTCCTGCGAGACCAGAGGATGCCTGTGGGTCAGTGCAGAGTGAGGGCAGCTGCTCTGTCCCTCTGTCTTGCTCCAGCTGCCCTGGGCTGGCACCTTTCTGAGATGGGGACTGATCACACTCCCATGTTACCCTGAAAAGCCACCAGGCACTGCTGAGAGCAGAGGCATCCACCTGAGACCATGACATGTGTCAGCCTTCCCTAAGGTCTCACCACCCCACATTGAGTCCAGGACACACAGAGCTCATTTCACAAACTCAAAAGTAATTTCTCTGTCACAGCATCTCTGCACTTCTCCATGGGACTTTCAGATAACACAGGGATGCTATAGGACAGGTTTGCATCCTGGAAGGAAGCTCACAGCTTGGAAAGAAAAGTCAAGGAAACAATCAACAGTCCTGATGATGGCATTTTATTGAGGGAGACTCAGCTCATTCCCCAGCCCCACAGACTGCATTGCCCACAGCCCACAGGTCAGAGCAAAGCTGGGACACGTGTGCCCATGGACACACCTGCAGGAAAGGACCCACAAGATCAGGCTGTGACTCTGCAGCTGAAACTGCCATCCCCAGAGAGCCTGACAGCAAGAACAAGATCCCAACAGCAGTGACCCAGAGCAGGGGAGCAAGAAGGAAAATGCGGTGAGGGTGGGTGTGAGAGAGGCCAGGGCAGAGGCAGCCGGGCACTCAGACAGCGTCACCCTTCCCCAGCTGTGCAGCACCTCCCAGACACCAACACTGCCGGGCAGCTGCTCTCAGCCCCTGTGCTCTGCAGAGGAACTGGAGCTCTGGCTGCACAGGAGCTGCTTCATGCCTTGGAGCCCCCGGCCCTGAGGGCAGAGGCTTTGCTGGGTGGGACAGCAGGCCAGGGGGCTGCTCACAGGAGGGATCTGCACTGCAGGGGGTCACAGGGACTTTTCTCTGTTCTCCCTCCCATAACCATTCCGGGTTTGGTTTCCTCTCATTTCTGATCATTTCCCTGCTGCCTGGAGATTCTCCCCTGGGAGGTGTTTCCCTGTCCATGTCTCTTCCCTGTCAGTGCTCACAGACCATCCCACCCTCTGTGCCCTCCCCCTGGCCCTACAGATCCTGCCTGTTCACAGGACACTGCCTGGGGGCATCTTCCTGTCTGCAGGCTGGAAAACAGGACAGGTCAGACTAAGGCTGACGGGTCCAGCCAAGGTGATGCAGGTGCTGTGCACAGGCAGAGGGGTGGGGAAGGGATGTCATGAGCCTTCTGGCAGATGGACTGATCACTCAGAGTTGCAGTTCAGGAGTCTCGGTGACTTGTTTAAGCATGAGAGCTCATTTTCATTTTATCCTTTCCTGCACCCCCCAGCCCTTGGGAGAGGAAACTGAAAAGACAGGCTCAGGAAAGCTCCTTATCTGCCTGGTAATCCTTGCATTGATCATCTTCTTGAGGCATCCCCTTGGAAAAATGCTGGGGGTGATCTTGATGTGTGAGCAGCACTGACCCACACATTACCCCCTCCACAGCAGAAGGACCTTTCCTGCCCTATAGGGTTTGCTCCTCCACCACATCTTCTCCCCTCAGTGTTGCTGGGATCTCCCGGGCAGGCTGAACGCTGACCCTGGCAGGCGGCAGAATCCCTGCCCGGCACAGCCCTGGGGTGCAGGGACCCTGCTCTGCAGGACAGCCCTGGGCACCCCTGCCTGCACATTTACATTTACACCCCACAGCCACCCTGGGGACAACGCAGCATTCACGTCTTGTCACTCTGACAGTGCAGAAGGCAATCCCTGCTCTGCAGCACATCCTCTCCTATGATCAGAGAATCTCTGAGAGCTGTACTTACGTCTCTCGCAGGCTCTGCAATGTGACAGCTTTCTGAGATCCTACCATGATTTGCAGATTCAATGCCCTGCAGCCACAGGCTTCATATCTGAGAGGATTTCATTTCCAGTGAACTCTCAGCATCCTCCCAGCCCAGAATGCGTTTCCCTCTCTGTGCCTGGCTCCTGTGCCCTCGGTGCTGCAGTCAGAGCCCTCAGCCCTGCTGCGTGTGCAGAGGAGCTGCTCCTGGGCAGAGCTGTCTCTCTGCAGCGCTGCCGCTGCCATGAGCTCCCTGTGTCCCAGGAGCCCAGCCCAGCTCAGCAGCACAGAGCAGCCCATGATGTCCCTTTCTCTGTCCCCTCTGGGCTCCTCCAGGTGTCTCTCAGGCTCCAGGGGCACATCCTTAGAGACAACCTCAAGTAATCAGTAATGTTAGTTGTGTCTGCTCTGCAGAGATACTTCTTGCCAGCATTGTATTCTTGCTAGTAAAAAAAAAAATTGGTGTGAGAATATTCCAGGTGTGGTCTCCCCAGGGCAGAGTAGAGGGGCAGGAGAACCTCTCTGAGCTACTGACCACCCCCTTCTAACCCACCCCAGGTACCATTGGCTTCCTGGCCACAAGGGCCCAGTGCTGGCTCATGGTCACCCTGCTGTCCCCAGGACCCCCAGGTCCCTTTCCCCTACACTGCTCTCCAACAGGTCCTTCCCCAACTTGAATCTGGAACCTGGGGTTCTTCTTGCCCAGATGTAAGACTCTACACTTGCCCTTGTTCTATTTCATTACATTTTTCCCGCCCAGCTCTCCAGCCTGTCCAGGTCTCTGGATGGCAGCACAGCTTCCAGTGTCACCACTCCTCCCAGCTTGGTGTCATCAGCAAACTTGCTGACAGTCACTCTATTCCCTCATCCAAGTCACTGATGAATTTATTGAATAGTACTGGCCCCAGCACTGCCCCCTGAGGCACTGCACTAGATCCAGGCCTCAACTGGACTCTGCCCCATTGACCACGACCCTCTGGCTTCTTCCCTTCAGCCAGTTCACAGTCCACCTCACTACCCAATCATCCAGACCACACTTCCTGATTTTAGCAGAAGGATGCTGTGGAAGACTGTGTCAAAGGCTTTATGGAAGTCAAGGTGTTTTTATGATAATTTGTGCAGAAAGGGCAGTCACAGGACAGCACCCAATATGTCAAACTGATGCTGAGTGAAATGCCCTGGTGAGTTCCCCCTGTGTCTGTGTCTCTCCTGGAAGGAGTCTCCCGAGAAGGGGATCCAGCTCCTGCCACTCTCTGCAGAGGCACATGAGCAGTGTCCATCACCTGGGGACACAAAGGGTGATGTTTGCCAGACCACCCTTCATCTCACCACCAAGAGCAGGGACAGCCCCCTGGGCCTCCTGGGCACAAGGACAGCCTCGGGGCCAGCAGCACCCCAAAGTCCTTCCTCCACAGAGTGCTGGGTGCATGGGCAGTGGGTGGGGTGGGACACTGGGGGCCCATGTCACCTCCGTGTCACAATGCGACCACGGGGCAATGCTGATGTCACAATGCCCCGGGGCAGTATAAAAGGGAGCAGCGTCCCGTGTCTGCTGCCAGAGCTGGCCTGGAGGCAGCCTGAAGACATTGGAGAGGAAGTCCTTGAGGAGCCGGTGGAATCTCTTGACATGGGCTGAAGGAGGAAGACCTGGACGAGGCAGCTGGAGTTTCTCCACTGCAAGGCCATCTCCCAGCAGGGCAACCTTCCAGGTTCATCTGATGGATGATCATCCTTTTCAGCTGGATAGCAGTAGCAAAATGAAGGGAATGCCTTCTTGAGGAGCACTGCAGAGCTCACCGTCCTGATGGAGTGGGGAGCTAGGGTCAGCAGCTGTAGGAAGTGGAATGCAGAGTGGTTTGAAGGGGGCCCGGTGCTCTCCCGGCCACCAGAAGATACATGCGTCCTTTGCACAAGGTGATGGAGCGAATGGCTAATCTGGGCAAGGTTACAAGTGTTTGTCAGCAATTTCCTCAGCATGTACTGCTAGTGAAAGGAGGGAGAAGGAGAAGAAGGAGAGAGAAGAGGGAGAGGGAAGAGGTGAAGAAAGGAGGAGAGGAGAGGAGAGGAGAGGAGAGGAGAGGAGAGGAGAGGAGAGGAGAGGAGAGGAGAGGAGAGGAGAGGAGAGGAGAGGAGAGGAGAGGAGAGGAGAGGAGAGGAGAGGAGAGGAGAGGAGAGGAGAGGAGAGGAGAGAAGAGAAGAGAAGAGAAGAGAAGAGAAGAGAAGAGAAGAGAAGAGAAGAGAAGAGAAGAGAAGAGAAGAGAAGAGAAGAGAAGAGAAGAGAAGAGAAGAGAAGAGAAGACATCATCATCCTATCATTCTATCCTTCTATTATTCTGTGGTCTTCTGGGAGGCATGACCAGCCTGTGGGCCGAGGAGCCAGGTCTCGCTCAAATGCTCAGGGAACAGCCGATCGCCAGTGTTGGGGTCAGGAAGGAATTTTCCCCCGGGGCAGACTGGCCCTGGTCCCCGGGGTTTTTTTGCCTTCCTCTGCAGCATTGAGCATGACCACCTGTCAGAGCTCCTCTGGGCCCTTTTGGCTCGGTTCATGCCCACTGCTCTTGCCCTCCAAGGCACCACTCGTGCCCTGGCTTTCTCGGGTTCTTTCTCCCAGGGCAAGTTTGCAGCAGGAGCCAGCTCTCTTCCTTCTCCTTCTTCTATTAACATTTCTAATTTTAATAAAATAAATATAAATATTTAAAAAAAAAAAATCTGTTTCCAGTTGTATCCTTTGTGTACGTGTCCCTGAAACTGTTTTTGGATCTAAAACCTCTCTGGCATTTCAGTCGAACAGTCCCATCTTTATTGGACTCCTTGTGAGCGTACAGAATAGAGCAGCACAGCACAGCACAGCACAGCATGGTTGTGCTCAGTAGCTGTGCCTGGAGCACGATGAGCTCTGAGCCAGGCCTGAGGACTCCATCCAGGAGAGCCGCTCTCTGCAGGGCAGGGCCCAGGCCCGTCCAGGAGATGGGGCAGAGACAGGCACACACACCTACAACACGGCTCAGGCAGGCACCAGAGGTCCCAGGCTGAGCTGAGACACGGCCCCTGGGCCCCTGCAGGAGATGGTCCCCAGGGAGGCCGGTCCCAGCCACTGAGGCCTTTGAGCACCCCAAGACCCTGTAGACACGGATGGCTGGCAGCTTTGGAGACTGAGTCTTGGCCCAGATGGACCTTCTCTCTGATCAGGACTTTTGTTCTCAGATTCTTTTGTTTAGGTACGTTTTTTCCAAAGCAAAGATCTCAGGCATTACTAAACAGGAGAGCAAGGAGAAAAAGAAATCCATGTCACACACCGCACACTATCCCATGTGTGTATGAGTTTTGACGCAAATGTCCAAAATGGCAGTAGCTTCCTTACTCTTTCAGTACTCAAAAGAGTATCTCTTAAAGGCTTTCCAGAAGTTCTGAACCTCTTCCCACCAATCAAGGTAGGCAAATAACTCCGAGAAAGGTGCAAGTCACACAGGAGGTGTGGAAGGTTTACCCTGCGGCTGAAGTGCATTTTGCATCCCCTGTACAGATGGCAACTGTGGATCTTGGTTTGGGTAGAAAAGGAAACATGACTGCAGTAGCAGCAATGGACTCTTTTTGCTCATTTGGGAAGAGTCATCATTTGCCTGGCTGTGCTTTGGGAATGGATTCAAAGCGAGTCTTATTTCCATGGCGGTCTGTTGGCACTGTCCAGCCCAGCCTATGGCTCTGGTCACACTGGGGATTTTCTCCACGCTGCAGTGGTTGAAACCATCCTGTTATCCCTCAGAAAAGGCTTTGTGAGCCTGGTCCTCCTCGCTGTGGGGCCTCATGGACATCAGCTCTGGTGCAGAGAGGGGACAGCTACCAGGGCTCTTCTCTTGGTTGCAGGGCTGGTTTCTGCCATGACTGCAGTTGTTGCCATCATGATTTCTCTGCTGCAAAGGGCCCTGCAGCGGACAATGAGGGCAGCATTTTTAGCACAAATACAAAAAGGGGGAATTGTGGGAAATTGCAGCGGATCTGTGGAATCCTTGACAGAAAATGTGAGAGTAGAGATCAGCCTTGAGATATTAAGATTTACCCTTGAGAAGGATGGGAGTAAAGGAGTATCCGGAGAGAGGAGAGATGTACCCGTGAGAGAGAAGGGGATAGAAGAATAACATGGACGATAGAAAAATTAACTAATGAGATGTTAGTGCTGTAACTTGTAACCAATGGTGAAAAGACACATGAACTGGTAGAATTGTATAAAAATGCACTTGTAGCAATAAATGGCATCTATTGATTTCATCTTGAAAGAACTTGGTCCATGTCGTTTGTCCGTCTCAACCGCGACACAAAACCCCCTGGAGAGCGTGTGTGTCACAAACCCCCCTGGACAGTGTGTGTGTCACAAACCCCATTGGACAGCGTGTGTGTCACAAACCGCCCTGGACAGCGTGTGTGTCACAAACCCCATTGGACAGTGTGTGTGTCACAAACCCCATTGGACAGTGTGTGTGTCACAAACCCCATTGGACAGCGTGTGTGTCACAAACCCCATTGGACAGTGTGTGCGTCACAAACCCCATTGGACAGCGTGTGTGTCACAAACCCCATTGGACAGCGTGTGTGTCACAAACCCCATTGGACAGCGTGTGTGTCACAAACCCCCCTGGACAGTGTGTGTGTCACAAACCCCATTGGACAGCGTGTGTGTCACAAACCGCCCTGGACAGTGTGTGTGTCACAAACCCCATTGGACAGCGTGTGTGTCACAAACCCCATTGGACAGTGTGTGTGTCACAAACCCCATTGGACAGTGTGTGTGTCACAAACCCCATTGGACAGCGTGTGTGTCACAAACCCCATTGGACAGTGTGTGTGTCACAAACCCCCCTGGACAGTGTGTGTGTCACAAACCCCATTGGACAGCGTGTGTGTCACAAACCGCCCTGGACAGTGTGTGTGTCACAAACCCCATTGGACAGCGTGTGTGTCACAAACCCCATTGGACAGCGTGTGTGTCACAAACCCCATTGGACAGCGTGTGTGTCACAAACCCCATTGGACAGTGTGTGTGTCACAAACCCCCCTGGACAGTGTGTGTGTCACAAACCCCATTGGACAGCGTGTGTGTCACAAACCCCATTGGACAGCGTGTGTGTCACAAACCCCCTGGCGCAGGGTGTTTGTTGGCGCAGGGGGTTCTGTGCAGACTTTTCCTGCTGTGTGCAACTTGACTGCGAGCCAACCACTTTATTCTATAAACACGACAGTCTGGGTGAGCCACTGTGAGCTCTCCCTGCTAAATCAGTGAGCTGTGTGGCAATGCTTTTACTGCTCACAGCTCAGCGGATGAGCCCAATTTCAGTCTAATATTAACCATTTAACTTAAGTAGATGAGCGCTAAATATAATGAATTCTTTAGAGATACAAGGCTGTAGGATTTTTAATATACTCTTTGCTTCATGCTTCCCATGCCAGGTAGACACTCCCAAACTTGCCCTTCCCCAGCGGCCACCCAGTCTCAAAGTCATCCAGCGTGAAGGTCCGTCTGCAGGGCGGGGGGCAGAGACACACGATGGCGGGGACACCCCATCATAGGGGGACACCCCATCATAGGGGGACACCCCATCATAGGGGACACCCCATCATAGGGGACACCCCATCATAGCGGGACACCCAGCACCTGCGCCCACACATAGTCAACACCAACCCCGGTGTCACCCACCAATGCCCAGGGGTCACAGGACCACCGCACTGTCACCCATGGGGTCTCAGGGATGGCCCCCACTGTCATACTGGGGGTAACTGGGCCCCCCAGTGCCACTCAAGGTGTCGTTGGACCCCACACGATCACCTCAGGGTCCTCAGGACACCCCACAGTGCCGCCCACCACCACCCAGGGGGTCTCTGGGACACCCCCACTTATGATACTTGGGTTCCCAGGACGCCCCCACGGACCCCAGGACCTCAGGACCTCCCCACTGTCACCCCACGGATCCCAGGAGCCATGCTCATTACCCCAGGGTCCCCTCAGTGCCACCCACCATCACCCCAGGGGGCCCCAGGGCTCCCTTCCCCCCAACACCCACGGAGTCTCTGGGACCCCACACTGTGGTCCCCGGAAGATCCCCAGGAGCCCCCCGCTGTCACCAGGGGGTAACTGGCATCCCCCAGTGCCACCCAGTGGGTCCCTGGCACCCCCTCCCCCATCCCCCCAGGGTCTCCAGGGTCCCACATCCCCCCAGGGGTCCCTGTTACCCCCAGGCCCCCCAGTTCCGCCCCCACCGTCACTCACTGGGCGGGGGAGAGGCCTGCAGGGCAATGGGCTGCAGGGGCGCAGCTCCTGGTGGGGCAGGCTCAGCTGCGGGAACCCCCACACACACCCTGGGGGCCCCCGAGGACCCTCCCGTGGGACACAGGCGTCCAGGGACCCCCAAGTAACACCCGCGCCCCCACCAAGGGGCCCCTGCTCCCCGGACCCGCTGTCCCCGAGCCCCGCCGCCGCCTTCAAACCCGCCCCTCGGCGGGCACGCGCCGCCCGCCCATTGGTCCCCGCTGCGGACAGCCCCGCCCCCACCCGCCTGCCGCCCGCCCCGCCGCGCTTACGCCGCTTCTCATTGGCCAGCCACGCCGCCCGCCTGGAGGGCGGGGCGGGAGCTCAGCGCTGATTGGCTGCCGGGCGCAGTGAGGGGTTCGAGTGCGTTGTTGTGCGGGGGCGTTGGCGAGGAGACACAACGGTTTCGGGGTGCGGGCGGGCCGGACGAGGGTCGCCCTGCCGAGCAGAGAGCGGCTGTGCGGGCAGGGAGTGCGGGAAGGGGAGCGGCGGGGCTGGCGCCTCCGGTTTGTCAGAGGGAAGCTGAGGCAGCGCGGGCAGCGTGTGAGTTCAGACAGGCTGCGGGTAAATGAGCCACAGCGCTGGTGACACGATGAGTCTCTTGCAGAGCTCACGGGTGGACCTGGCGTTCAGTAACAATTCTCTTCAAGCATTTCATTTCTTTTGTGGCTGTTACTGCTTTAAGTGAACACCTGATTCCAGTGGGTTTGGGACACACACGCTGTCCAATGGGGTTTGTGACACACACGCTGTCCAATGGGGTTTGTGACACACACACCGTCCAATGGGTTTGTGACACACACGCTGTCCAATGGGGTTTGTGACACACACGCTGTCCAATGGGGTTTGTGACACACACACTGTCCAATGGGGTTTGTGACACACACGCTGTCCAATGGGGTTTGTGACACACACGCTGTCCAATGGGGTTTGTGACACAAACGCTGTCCAATGGGGTTTGAGACACACACGCTGTCCAATGGGGTTTGAGACACACACGCTGTCCAATGGGGTTTGTGACACACACACTGTCCAATGGGGTTTGTGACACACACACTGTCCCATGGGGTTTGTGACACACTCGCTGTCCAATGGGGTTTGTGACACACACGCTGTCCAATGGGGTTTGTGACACAAACGCTGTCCAATGGGGTTTGAGACACACACGCTGTCCAGAGGGGTTTGTGACACACACGCTGTCCAATGGGGTTTGTGACACACACGCTGTCCAATGGGGTTTGAGACACACACGCTGTCCAGAGGGGTTTGTGACACACACACTGTCCAATGGAGTATGTGAAAAACACGCAGTCCAGGGCGCTTTGTGACACACACACCGTCCAATGGGGTTTGTGATAAGCACACACAGTCCAGGGGGTTTGTGACACACACACTATCCCATCAGTTTTTGACACACACGCTGTCCAATGGGGTTTGTGACATTAAAAGATTCCTTAAAAGTAAACAAAATTTGAAGATAAAAACTAATATCCACAGAAGCTCATCATCACAGAGACTATCACAGAGGCTGCGCAGCAGATCATCGCACAGGGGAAGCAAGAAACCAATAATTTGTTTAAATTGACACTTAATGTATCACCATTTCAGAGCAGAACCCTGTTGGCACCACGTTGTAACCTGCTGTTTCTAAGTACTGGATTGCACAATTTTTACCTCTTAGTGAGTTAAATCAAAAAATATCTCCAATTTGCTTTCCTGCTCCCCCAGGAGCTGCTTGTCCCCCAACCCCCCGACATCCAGATCAGCAGCACGCACACAACCGGCAACACTGAGAGAGCAGAAACCTGCACCAAAAATCATCAGGGAACTGTGTTTGCTGTGCTTGCCAGAACAATGCCAAGGGATATACCCACCACTATATACTGGTAAAAAGCTCCAGTGTCTTGTTTCACACATCACTCTTTTATAAATAGGGAACTCAAAGCAAACTTCTCTCCAGATACTGGAAAGAATAATTACAATTTACCGATTAGTTTTGATCCTAATATTAAAGCAGAACTTATGATTTGGGGTTGATTTAACACTCAATGAAAGCATTTCATCCTGGCAAACAGAAGCATTATCTGTATTGGGGGTTTTGTTGGCAGAGGTTACTGAATTTTGTTATATATACTGTTGTCAGGGTAACATTAGCTGAGAGTAATTAGAGAGTTTGTTTATTCATGACTGTGAGGCAGTAATCAGAATTTGGGATAGGCGTTGTGTGTGCAATACATTCGCCATGGTGGTTTGGTGCAGGGATCATGCATCTCATGGGAATATTTCCCCATTTCTGCTCTGGTTTTCCGTGTATTACAAAAAAACACCCACCTGATGACA